>NW_013952699.1:132872-144078 GCF_001266775.1 Austrofundulus limnaeus
CTCGCTAGCAGCCTCGCACCGAGGACCTATCCACGTCATCGTTTACCCAGAATGCTTTGCTTGTAAATAAAATGGCCCTGTCCGTGTAATATATTTTCAAACTTTTAGTTTAAAACTAATAAAAACTAAACAGCCTACAGTATTTTTACAGTCTTTATTTTACAGTTAAATATATGTTTATCAAAGTCTGATGTTACAACTAACGGGATCCGTTTAACAGAACTTGTCATGAGATATTCCACTAGTGTTCTCATAGAAATGTCTGCATCACAAACTAATGGTGACATAATGGATGTGACAGTTTCATACAGATTCTGCACCAATTAACTGATGACAGGCAGGACTGGACTTGTGAGAGACACACTGATCCAACCTCTCAGACAGCTGTTTCCAAACATACAAGTCCTTTTATTTGGTCCAACATCACTACAAACTCAAGGATTTGACTCAGCTGTTCTCCCTGAACAGTAACACCATGCTGCATTATCCTTTAGCTCTGCTGCTATAAACTGCTGGAGGACAAACTGAGCACATTTTCCCACTCTGCTGCAGACTTTAGTCACTCTCCTCTAYATGTTTGTTGTAATTATTTCTATCAGCAGCTGTGTTTCCATTGCAAATGTGCGCAAAACTTTGTCGATATTTTGTTAATGTTGAAAAACACAGTTTCACAACTGCGGTGTTTCCATTAAGTAAGAAATGCTATTAAAGTCACGCGTGAATATGCTTGTTCTCATGATAAGTCATTACAAACATGGCGGCGATGGATGTAAACACATAGCATGTTGCTACCACGACACTAGAGCTCATCATTAGCCATCAGAGGAGACGGTGGCGTCTTATCGAGTAAGGGGTCTCTGCAGTAGGTTTTGTCCTGTGGGCGGAGACAGCCCTACTCGTGATTGGCAGAGGTTTCGATGTGGGCACAGATGGCCCAAGAGGCGTGATTGGTTGGATTGACGGTGGGGTTTGAGGAGGTTGTAGCTTTATCGAGTCAGGCAGGAAGCAATGTTTTTTTTAGATTAATTTTAGTCATAGCTTGAGAAAGGAAAGTGCTAGCTGCACGAAATTTGAACGTTGTACATGTGAAAGGATGTGTAACAATATGGCTTGGTTAAAACATCCCTAACCAGTCTGTAAAAAGATAGCTGAAAATCAATATTTTTTACAAGCTGGTTGGGGTGTTATAACCGAGTCATATTGTTACACATCCTTTCACATGTACAACGTTCAAATTTCGTGCAGCTAGCACTTTCCTTTCTCAAGTTATGACTAAAATTAATCTTAAAAAACATGTTGCTTCCTAACCGACTCGACCAAACTACTCCCCGCTGCCTCCAGCCTCGTACTCCACCGCCAATCCGACCAATCACGTCTCTTGGGCCATCTCCGCCCACATTAAGACCTCTGCCAATCACGAGCAGGGCTGTCTCCGCTCACATTAAGACCTCCGCCAATCACGAGCAGGGACGTCTCCGCCCACATCAACACCTCCGCCAATCACGAGCAGGGACGTCTCCGCCCACATTAAGACCTCCACCAATCACAAGCAGGGACGTCTCCACCCACAGGACAACACGTTCTGCACAGACCCCTACTTGGTCTTATCAAGGCTTCTGAGCGACGAGCCCCTTATACCTGGGAGTGGCTACATATGCTGCGTTTTTGGGAAATTATAGTTGGTGATTTTACTACTTTCTTTTACTACTTTGGTGATTTTACTACTACTTGTACTTCCTCTTTTTCGCCAGTAAAAACAGCCGRTTGTTGATCACGTGACTCCTGTGATGCAAAAAAAGTGTTCCCACTGCAATTTTGCAGAAAACACCCATTTCTACAAGGCCGAAAAACCACTTCATCCTAGCGCAAAAACATTTTGTCGAAAAAAGGAAGCTTTTTTCGAAAATGACGTGTTTCCATTGAGCAAATTTATTTTAAAAATTCTAATTTGCGCATTTTCACGGTCAGTGGAAACAGCTATTATTGTGTTTCTGCCTGTTAAAAGGGATTTCCTCTCCACTCTCACCAATCTGCTGCTCAGGATGGGAGACTGTGACGAAGTGATTCAACACAATCTGCTGGCTTCTTTATAGGTTGATTATTTTTTTGTACAGAGAAATGAGACAATTATTATTAATTACAGCAGATAAAATCTATAAWTATTAAACTGTGCAGCAGTGAGATGCAAAACTAAATGTTCTGTTTTAATATGGGGACCAGAAAAGAAAAGTGATTAAACTCTATTAATCAACAGAACAAATCAGGAAAGCTGCTTTATATTAAAGTACTTCAGTTAGGTCTTTCCAACATTAATCACCTGATCTGAAATCCAGAGTTTGGGATAAGCTCCGCCCCCTCCTGATGTCAGACATGATAATTACAGGCTGTAATTAAAGCTGAGGATGATCTAATGCTGGTCTGAGTGGACATCACCAGTCTGAGCACTGACTTAGGTTTACTTTAAGGCTGATAAAGAGAAACAGTTCAGCTGATGCAGAACCCTGAGTCACTGTGCAGAGTGCTGACTGGGATCTTTTCAGGCATTTCACCACAACAATGACACTGCGTTACTGCACCACTGCTCTCCTGAGTCTCCTGGATGTTTTATCACCTTTAGAGGCAGAGGAAAGCTTTAAACAGTACATCATATTTACTGAATTTAAGTTTGTTTGGTGGAGTGTGAGGAAGGAAAGTCTGAATTTATTTTGTGTTTGTGTTTGCCCCCTCTCCTCAGGAAGGTGGGCTTTGATGGAAACATTCAGCTGACTCACTGGATGGATGTAGGACACCTTGTTTTACGGGGTCAATGACTCCACATTTAGACTTTTCAATAATATCCTTTATGACCTCAGATTGCAAAACTGAAGACATAAGATGTAGAAACTTAAGGATGAAAAAATAAAGATTATATAAGGAATAAAATAAAACTACAAATAGCTCGGTTCTGCCCGCGACTCGGCTCCTATCGTTTGTTGTAAAGAGCCGTTCAAAAGATTTGGATCGTTTGTGAACGTCACATCACTAGAAAATACATTGTTTTATCTCTGTAGCATTAAGACCGAGTTAAATTGCTCCTGCTTTGCTTTTTCACGGAAAACAGGCAGAGCGGTGGAGTACAGAAGCTCACGGGAAAGTGGGAGGCGGGTTTCTGCTCGACAAAACACCCGGTTCCACCCATGTAATGTTATTAGAGATGCACGTATTGGTCCCGATATTTAAAAAACTTCTAGATCGGGTATCGGTGACAATGGACCCGATCCATAGGGGCAGATCTTTACAGTTTATTTCTATGCTGAGGTCCGCGAGTGATGCGACGTCATGCGCCAGCGACACGCAGTGCAGTGGCACGTGCTGTTTTCAAAATGGAGCGAGCGAAAGGATCAGCCATCTGGAGCTTTTTTACTTTACCTCACCCAACACATCCGACGGCTACGTGCAATACATGCGCAGTGATTGTTCCAAGGGGTGGAAGTAAAGCTTCAAGCTACAACACAACCATCTTAATCAAGCATCTCCGGCGATTTCACCCRAAAGAGYACGCCGAGTTTGTTGAACGGAGTCAACAAAAAGGAGGTGGCATGAAGCAGCTAACTTTGAAGGAGATGAAGGAAAGAGGTGAAATGTTTCCACACAATAGAGAGCAGGCAACAAAAATTACTGAGTGGACACTAAACTTTATTGTCATGGATGGTAGGGTTGGGCAATATTGGCGAAAAAATTAATCACAATTAATTGTGGTACTTAACCTATAACGATTAATTTGATGATTAATCCCCTGGAGTCCCTGGACACCCTTATTKCGTAGTCACATGACCAGTTTAGTGGGAAAGATTTGCTATTTGTAAAGAACTGTTCAAAATTGTGTGAAAATTACAGACTTCAGGCTATACATCATATTTTAAATAGCATTTTTAGATAAATAAATTACAGAACTTTATTTTTAACATTTGTCATATTTGAAGCGAAGAGGAGCAASGAGCGGACTGACCGGAGTAATCCCCAGTCAGTCTGYCTGGTGGTATTAATCGTATTAATCGTCAAATGCCAAAAAGTWAATCGATTAACGTTTTTCTGACGATTAATTGCACACGATACGATTATGCCCAACCCTAATGGATGGACAGCCRCTCTCAGTTGTTGGAGATAAGGGATTCAGGCTGCTAATCAACCAGCTGGAGCCACGCTAGGTCATGGTGAGCAGAAAGTATTTGTCAGAAGCGGCTCTACCTGAACTGTTCGGTAAAGTGTGCAAACGCATATTARAGGAGATAAAAGATGTTAAAGCCATGAGTTTCACGACAGACATCTGGAGCTCTCCCCCGTGTCACTTTAAGTTTAACAGCACAGGCTGAGAGTTTTGTGCCACACAGCACAATGTTGAACACAACAAACTTTCGTGGGTCACACACCAGCGAAGTGATAGCAGCTAGCCTGAAGGAAATGTTTGACAAGTGGCAAACATTTATTAGTGTCCTTTATTAGTGTACATTATATTTTGAATTCCTAATTGCACTCACTGAACAAGTTAATTTTCAAGTAATTTTTTTATGTGTTTGACTAAGCTTGTGAACAGTTGGTTTATTTAAAATTGCTGTAAATGTGCATAGTTATAAAATAAATGTGCAATTCAGTAGTTAATTTATGTCTGTTTTTTATTTTTAAATAGGAAAGAACTGTTTGAATTAATGCTGTTTTTCAGTATCGAATCGGATCTGTATCGGCCGATACTAAACCTCAGGTATCAGAAGTAAAAAAAAAAGTGGTTCGGTACWTCCCTAAATGTGTTGACGTCATCAGGTCGCCGTACGTGATGACGTAACATGTTCAAAATCGAACGGCTCTTTTGAACGGCTCTATGAAACAAATGACTCCCCAAGATCCGGATCCCTTCAAAGAGCCATTTATCCCATCTCTAGTATTTTCAGAAAAAAAAGCAGATACATCAAATAGACTTGCTATGAACATTTTTATACRTAAAGCAAAATCATTGCTGCAAGAACTAGTTTTAAATTTTAAAATGGCACCACCACATTATTATTAAAGCAAATAGATCTTWTAGTAAAATCTTTAAGTGTGCGAGCGCTGTAGACCCAACAATGACCTCATGTTAATGACACACGTGTAGCCTGTTAGTCTTCTTTCAGCATTTTAATAAATAATTTAAATGACAGAAGAAAACACTATAAAGGAGAGCCCCACCCTGCCACAGAGAGCTTTCTAGAAGGTAAGCCGTGTTTAGTATCCAACAAACAGCTGTAAACAGGCAGTAAAACCAAGATATATCCAAATAAACAGACAGAACATTTCCTCTGATGAGGCCACAGCCTTTATCATGTTTGTTTTCTGTAAAGCTGGAAACATTATTATTATTATTATTATTATTACATTCATGAAGCTGGGCCTCAGCAGAGCAGAGGGAGGGGCAGGGGATAATTTGGGATTTTGGCTTGGTATCAGTAACAAGAGGTGATTAAATATAAAAGGATTAGGAGTCTGTGTACGTGGTAATACGCCTGTACAGGAGATTAAGAGCATTGGRCTCAGAAAATCCTCCTATACTAACAGTTCAGACGTTAAACATCCAGTCCAGTTAGAAAACAGACCACCGTAGATCCTCACTCATCTTCTGATAATCCCTGCTTGGATGGTGGAGACGACAGGTCCAGGACAAAAYTTCTTCCAGCTGGAGATCCCAAAATATTACTAAAACAGAGAAGATATCCAGTCCTTTCAGAAAGTTCTGGGTCTGCCCAGGTGTCCTCCCAGTGGGACGTACTGTACCTGGACCACCTCTAAAGGGAGATATCCTAATAAGATGGCCCACCTCAGCTGACTCCTTTAGAAGCAGAGGAGCAGATCTAGCCTGAGCTCCTCACMTGACCTAACCGACACCCCACACAGGAAGATCATTTCAGCTTGAGGTGTATGGAGTTATCCTACAGAATTGTGATGAGGCCTGTGTGTGTCAATCAAGCAGTTGTTTGTTCTTAAATTAACRACTCAGCAATTCCTTATAAGGATGGGAAAATCCTCACTTGTTAAAAAYAGCTTTGGGTTGTAAACATGTTTGTGTGTCTAATTTTCCATCTCAGGAGAAAACTCCTTTACCATAGAAGGAATGCTTGCAGGTTGATCCTGCTTTGTTTACATCTGGGTGTGGAAGAAGGTTATAAGAAGGGGTGACCCAGAAAGTTCTAGGGAGATCTTCATTTAATTGGCCCGAAGTAGTGCTGGGCGGTGTGCTGGGCGGTATACCGGTTCTTACCGAATACAGTTTTTTATTTTTGTTATGATATGAATTTTCTGAATACCGACATACCAGTTTAAATAATCTGAACACAAGCAGAACGTTTCGTCGCGGCCACCAGTGAACTGTTTCCCGGGGGACACTTTTCCTCACTGCACCGCTATGTGCGTTAGCATGCTAATGTTACTGTTGAGCAGTTTGTCGCAGCAGTGGGTGGCGATTCCGCTGCTTATATTGACTGTTGTTAAAAAAACATCCCGTTTTCGCCGTCGCTGAATGTAGTAAACACCTCTTCAGTGACRTGCACGGTAAGATTAAACACGCGATGTTAATATGGAGATGTGGAGACGCATGGAGACTTTAGCGTGCTTTTATTGTGAAAAGCTGAGGGGTAGAAGTTTTATAGTGGAATTGAGTTGACTGGTGTGCAAGGTGAGTCGTGCTGTTAATCTTTATTAATTAACATAAAAAAATAAACCCGATAATAATCTTTTCTTAACCCTCCTCCTTCACGACCGGACCAAAATGCGTGACTACAGTCTCCAACCAGGAGGAGGAGAAAAGACGTTTAGAGGAGGGAAACAGACAACAACAGAGGTACAGTAAAAGAAAAAAGTTAATAAGCAGTGTTCATTTTATTATCAGCTGCCCTGTGATGAAAAGAAAAATATTGTGAAATACCGTGAAACCAGTGTAAATGTTGAAAATACCATGATATAAAATTTTGGTCATACCACCCAGCACTAGCCCTAAGTCTCTTTTGCCTACAGAGTCATTTCTTTAAGCATTCCATCACTGAGATCTTGAAGACCCATGAGGATGACCATCATCACTAAATTCACTTCATTAACTACACCTCATGCCTACAGGTGAGCGTTGGAACGTAGACGAACCAGAACAAGAAACTTTGCCATTAAGCTCAGCTCCTTCAAAAAAAAAAAAAAAAAAAAGTCAGAGCATGGTCCTCATTGCTGAAGATGAGCCCCAAATTTGTAAATCCATCTCAGGCTCCACCCTACCATGACCTGTAGAAAAGACCCCCAGACAGTTCAACACCTTTGTTTGATGGAGACTCATCCCCAACCATGAGGGAGCATTTCACTTGAACCATGACCTGGATCTTACARGAGCTGAACCCCTAATTTACACTACATGTGGTTCCGCTCCACTCCAGTCCGACCTTCGCCGCAAACACGCAACATTAAAATCAATGATTTACACCAGATTCACATGGCGGTGCAGAGTAGTGCTATTTTGCCAAATACCAAAGCTAYGCCAGAATCAATCTACAAAGATTACGTCGTACCACCAAGAAAAGGAAAAAGAACATCCGTATTTTCAAAATAATTCATTAAAGGCAGGATTATTTTGCTGAAATCCCAGCTATATTAATAAATACATAGGTATGAATATACACAAACTCTGTCAAGATGTATTGTTCTGTTTGGGAAGCAGATATGCAGCGAGCAGCATATGTACACTGCCTGGCCAAAAAAAGGTTACCACCTAAAAACAGGTCTCGCACTCTAATCCTTTGTTGGACTTGTTGGACCATCTTTAGCTTTGATTACGGCACACATTCACTGTGGCGTTGTTTGAATAAACTTCCTAGACCTGAACAACTTCAGCAACCCCAGATCATAGCACTGCCCCCACAGGCTGGTACAGTAGACATGATGGGTGCATCCTCGAAGATCATGGGTCCTCACTATCCTTCCAGTTTTTATTAATACACCGGGCAGTTCTTAACCCAAGTTTAGTAGTTTCTACAATCTCTTTAGATGTTTTCTCTGCTTGAAGCCAATGATTTGACTCCTCTCAAACAGACAGAGATCTTTTCCACGACCACAGGATGTGTCTTTCCACATGGTTGTTTGAAGGGGCAATATCATGTAAAATCAACTTTTTTGAGTTTTATATCATGTTATAATGTTATACTCTCATAAAAAACATGCCCTCCCCCCGCACCGAAATGGGCGAGACAGAAGCGAAGGTGGTTCTTAAAGAGACAGAGGCCAGTTTCAATGCGTTTAGAAGAGGAAGTGATGAGAAGAAAAGTTTATTTACTATTTAAACATAAAAACAGTGTTTTAGTAACAGCTAAAGGTGACATAGATAATTTATTATGGTATAGTATTTAAAATATGCCTGAGAAACACATAATATTGCCCCTTTAAGAAATGAGAAACAACTCGTTATACCAGCTGGGTTAAATAACTTGTTGCAGCTGAAGATAATAGCCCATGTATCCAATAAGAGGCTCGTACCAATTTGCCTAGTTAAATCCAGGTGAAGACCTTTTTCTTGGCCAGGCAGTGTTTACACACATAATAAACGTGTATTTTTGTCTGAAATCAGAAGTTTCAAAAAGACGACAGCGATACAGCTTCAGCTGTGTTTTGAGTCCGTCTTCCACTGAATTATTTATTTTTCTCTGATTTCCACATTAATCACTGGATTTGTAATGCAATCTTGAATTTCCTCTCAGACCTCCTCTGTGCTTTGCTCCGGAGCAGACCGGAGCAGACGCTGTATAAATTAGGGTGCAAACAAACGGCAGCGAAATGTGCAGCACAGCAGAACTGCATGTAGTGTATATTAGGGGTGACTCTCTCCCCATTTCACAAAAACTGTCCCAGTACACACTAGCTGCGTTTCCATTGCAAATGTGCGCAAAAGTTTGTCGATATTCTGTTAATGTCGAAAAAACACATTTTCGCAACTGCAGTGTTTCCATTAAGTAAGAAATGCTATTAAAGTCACGCGTGAATACATTTTTTCTCGTGATAAGTCATTACAAACATGGTGGCGATGGATGTAAACACATAGCATGTTGCTACCGCGACACTAGCGCTCATCATCAGAGGAGACGTCGGCGTCTTTTATCGAGGCTTTCCAGAGACAAGTCCCTACTTGGGAGCGGCTACGTATGCTGTGTTTTTGGGAAAATGTAGTCGGTGAGTTTAATACTTTCTTTTTACAACTTCGATGATAGTCATCTTCTTCGTCGTTGTCTTTTTCACCAGTAGAAACAGACGGTTGTTGATCACGTGACTCTCGTGATGTGAAAAAAATGTTTCCATTGCAGTTTTGCAAAAAACACCAATTTCGATATGGCCGAAGTACCATCTCACCCTAGCGCAAAAACATTTGTCGAAAAACGTAATTTTTTTTCGAAATTGACGTGTTTCCATTGAGCAAATTTATTTTTGGAAATTCTAATTTGCTCATTTTCATGGTCAATGGAAACACAGCTACTGAGGGTCAGGGTCTGACAACTACAGGACCACATCATCTGCAAACAGCCAATCTGACACCCTCCTCTAAACAACCACACTTTAAGAAACTGTCCATGAAGACCACAAACAAGAGGCAGCCCTGATGGAGATGAACCCTCAGCAGGAACAAGAATTCAGACACTTGCTTTGATTATTCAGGGACTAACATGTCCCTGTGACCCTAGCACCCCTTATTCCCTCAGAATGACTCAAGGAAGACGATCGTAAGTCTTCTCCAGATCCACAAAGCTCATTTTAGACTGGAGTCCAACTCCCTGATTCACTTAGTAAATCTGCAAGAGTAAAGATCATCAAAGACTGAACAATTTTCATACTGAAAGTCACAGAAACACAGAAATATTCAGATTTATCAAACCATGCACACATTTCTGTCCTCAGTTTTCCTTCATGTTCATTCTCAAACATGGAACAGCGCTCACATCAGACTCCTCCCCCTGACACGCCTCCATTTAAATATGTAAATTGATCCCAATGTGTCCTGCAGGTGTGATTCTCCTCTGCACCATCAAAGGTCTCCATGCAGGAACATGAGTCAGAGCTGCTCATCACCTCTCACCCAATAACGTTACACATCACTTCCTGTACACTAACTACACACTTTGTAAACGTATGGCGTGAACCAAGGGTGCAGATCTGCCGGCGCTGCAGTTCTGAGTCTGAGGCGTTTCCATCTTTACTCCTGAGTTTAACATAATTACTGTTAAACACAGAGGAACTCAGAGATGCATTGATTAAAAGGTTTACGTTAAGAAACCAGCCTCACTTTAAATCAGACTTATCAGATTTAAAGTGAGGCTAAAGTGTAAACCTGTCCTGATGAAGCAATAGTTCAGTACATAAGTTTACATGGACAAAACAAGTCGGATTAAACGGCCATTGTATCATGTAAACACTCCATTCAGATTATTCTGACCTGATTCAGCTCGATCCAAATGAATTTGTAATCTGAATGAGAGAGGTGGTTTATGCTGATTGATAATCCGAACAGCGTGCATGTAAACACTTAATCTGATCATCTTATTCTGATTGTGGAAAACTGACCTGACTGCACATATCTGCTGACTTTCGTCCACCGGTTTCTGCTCTTTTCTGGAGGGAGGAGCAGCAGCGCTGTAGTTGCCGGTGTAAAGAACTATTCCTCCCGCGCTCTCATCTGATAGCTAAAGACGGAAGACAAACAGCATCCGTTGCTTCGCAAAAGAAAAGAAAAGAAAAGAAAAGAAAACGCACATGTTGCTTCAGCTAGAGCTCAACCAGGGAGTGCAGAAACATCTCCACAGTTATGAAAACCTGCCGCAGGTCCATTCTGGGAGCTCAAAAAACGTTTATGTTCATCACGGAAGTTGAACTTCTTCTTTTGTGTATTTTTTTTTTAGAGAAACTATAACTCTGCGCATGTCAGTGCTTCTGTTTTGAGTTAAAGCCTGGTGCATGAAAACGCTCACCACGATCGCTTTGTGCCCATGTAAACGATGCATTTGGGTTATTTAATCCAAATATATTTCTATCCAATCCAAGAATTTTAAGCATGTAATCAAAGCTACTGATTCTTCTGTTGGTCATGTCCTYCAGCAGCTCCAAAGCTGCCATTGTTCTACAATTACTACAACTGTAATCAGCTGGTTCTGACCAGGAGTCCTGCTCTACATCTGTATGGAGG
>NW_013952699.1:144609-149692 GCF_001266775.1 Austrofundulus limnaeus
TTTACAAATTTACCTCCATAAGTTCAAAAAACTGAAGCCGGTCTTTAGTTAGTACTTTGTCCCTTCCTAGTGAACAGTGAAAATGCTTGAGTGGAGGTAAGAACATTCTTAAAGAAGGTGAAATGTGTTTGTATTCACTCCCACTTAGATGCAACATTTGTTTTTAACCACCCCGACGTGCAGCAGGGCTTAAAGTAGTCCCACTACAGCTGCAGAGACAAACTGCCTACGAAATTATCTGGATAAGTTTCAGAAAATGATACTTATTGTAAATAACACGTTCACGTGATGCGGTTTTCCCTCTCTTATCCTCACAACTCCACTTCCTTTATAGAAAATTGTTCGGGGGACCCGGTCAGGAAGTGGTCTATTTGTTCCAGAGCAGATTCCACAAATACCAGAAAGAAACTTAAAGGGAGAGGTCGCCTTCCATTTGCTCCAAGGAAGCCTGTTAAGACAAGTGAAGATGGCTTTACCAACTTGTGTTTTATTACTCTCTCATGCCGCAGACTTTTATCCAGTTTTACAGAGATTAGATTAGGTTATTAACATTTATATATTCCTGCTCTTCATTTTAATTTTAGTCTCGTCCTGAAAGTGACGGGGAGGATTTCATCACAATTTGTGTCACACAAAGAGGACAAGTTGGGTTTAGATTGAACTTTAGCTTTCAGTTAGCTATAATTAATTTAATGTAAAAGCCAAAGCAGGTGCTTAATTTGTCTTCAGACAAATCTCAATGGCCTTTTTGGGATTTGCAAATCACTGTATTCTGTTTTTATTTAGGTTTTATACAACTTCATTGGAACTGAGGTTTTAATTACTAAATGTGAATGAGCTACGTTAACTAAAAAAGTGAAAGTGTCTGAATGTCCAAGAAGATGTTTTGATTTAGAAAAAGAAGTACGGTTCAGAAAAATTAAATCAAAGTGGAAGCTTGTTCAGTCAGRACTGCTTCCTGAACGGCTCAAAAACAACAGCAGCTGTGCCAACGTTAATAAGAGAGAAAGACTCCATGATAAAAACGAAACTATTTTAGCATACACGGTTTATTTTACTGTAGGATATTTGAATTTCTGTTGGCTTCTCTAAATAGAGGGGAACAACAAAATAAGAGCTTTGAAACCAGCCACTGACAGATGAAATATTAACTGCTTTACAGGAGACCCCAGACCTTCAGACCTGGCCAGGTGCTCAGACATGTCATTGGTCCATTTAAAGGGATCCCTGATTAGTTGTAACATTAGACTTTATTTGATAAACTTTTATTTTAACTGTAAAATAAAGACTGTAAAAATACTGTAGGCTGTTTAGTTTAGTAAATTTTTAAAATATATTTTAACACGGATGGAGCCATTTTATTTACACACAAAGCATTCTGGGTAAATGATGACGTGGATAGGTCCTCGGTGTGAGGCTGCTAGCGAGCTATATCCACCCTGAAGGTTAATCTTGGACAATATCTGATGATCGACTCTTTTAAATGAAACCAGAGAGCGTTGACAGAGAGGAGAAGGTAGAAATGACTCAGTCTGGAACTGAAAATATGGATGTTGGACAACAGAGCTGCTTTATGGAAGAAGAACCTCAGCTTAGCCTGTTAGCCTTCAAGCTGATACATATAAGGCAATATAGCATCGGTGCTAGCGCGACAAACAAGCTAAACTGAGGTCCTCCATCCATATTTTCAGTTCCAGGCCGAGTCATTTCTACCTTCTCCTCTCTGTCAACGCTCTCTGGTTTCATTTAAAAGAGTCGATCATCAGATATTGTCCAAGATTAACCTTCAGGGTGGATATAGCTCGCTAGCAGCCTGGCACCGAGGACCTATCCACGTCATCATTTACCCAGAATGCTTTGTGTGTAAATAAAATGGCTCTGTCCGTGTTAAAATTTATTTTTAAAAATTTACAAAACTAAACATCCTACAGTATTTTTACAGCAGTCTTTATTTTACAGTTAAAATATATGTTTATCAAATGAAGTCTAATGTTACAACTAATCATGGATCCCTTTAAAGTCCCGTACAAAAATACCCTCATGCCACAAACCCCTCAGATCACACCACTCCATGACTCTGGGCCCATCATGTTCTGAGCGACTGGTAAAGCCCAACACCACCCCGAGTCCCTGCCAACTTTGACCCAAGCACGTTATTACCATTTTGTAWGTGGCAAATAACCTTTTTGTTCAATCCCTCACAGCAAAGGGGGAGTTCAATTAACTAATGACATTACTTGACAAGGTCTGTGAACGCTACACTCATTTCCTGGTTTGTTTTCAACCAAAAAGAGGCGGAGCTTTGCACAGTGTGAAGCAACAGATCCAGGTGTTCAGCCAGCAACAAGAGTATTTCATGAAGGATGTCTTAAAGTGCCTGTGACATGCAAATCCATGAAATACAAAAATTTAAAGAAAATATATTTATATTTAGGCAACTTGCCATTACACACATGATTTGACTCGTTATGTCACATAATTGGCATTTTTTCTTTGGAATTTTGCTCAGCTAAAGTGAAACAGGAAGTGACATCAAACAGGAACTCTTTGAAAAAKAAACTCCATTTTTGTTTAATATTATTCGAACTATGACTTTTTTCATTTCTCTATGACAGTGATTAAAATAATCTAAAGAAACATCAGACTTTTCACTACAGTCTGTGCTGTTAGCCATTTTAGCAACGCTCTGTTTACATTCAGACATTCCCCTTTGACATCACTTCCTGTTTCTTTACATGTGAATATCTCAACAACTGTTCACCTCAGTGGCATGAAATCTTTCTTACAAAATGTTAGTGTTATCTTTCCAAAAACACAATCATATTCATAATAAAAATTTGATGTCACAGGCACTTTAATGTTTTGTTCATGACTTGGTAAACATTTTATAAAGCTTTATTTATCAGTTATAAAAAGTTTATTTGAAAAGCTGTTCAAGTGCTTTATTGTATTTTTCATTTAATAAATTTAAATACTGTGAACATCAGTGAATATAATGCAGTGGTTAAACACGTATTGATAAGCAGATTATTGCATATTTATTAATTATATGAGGGTACTCTTGTAGTAAAGTGGTACTAATGTCTGTCCTTGTTCATTTCTTAAGCTGGTGAAACTTAAAATGGCTGATAAAAGTTTTGCAATAGGCTCTTCCATTGTTTGTGCATCTGGCTTTAGTTAAAAATAGATGAGTGATTTAAAATGTCTCCTCCTGGGTTCAGACATCCCAGAGCTTTTTAAAGAATATCCTGTCCACACAGCCGTCACAGCTCAGAGAATGGCTGCATCCTGTCTGACTCCTCCAGCAGAACTTCATTTATTCCAGTGTGTGTGTCCTGATGACATCCTGAAGGCCTGACAGAGGGTCCAACCTGTGATCACTGTCACTAAACATTTCATTCATCAGGACACACAGGTTCACTTCTGGGTTTACCTGAGCTGGTTATTACAGCGACTAATGCGATGATCAGCCTTTTCAGAGTGAAAATGTAAGACAGCAGACAGAGAGTCTTCTCTCATTTCTCCTCCAGTTCTGTTTGACTTTCACTTAARCCACAAACATCCTCCACAGCTTCTGCTTCATGGCGATGTGTCTGTGAGCTGGTTTCAGATTCTGAACCTCTGGACCAGGTCACAGAGCTGTGCAGCAGGGTCAGAGGTAGAAGCATGTGTTTCTACATCAGCTAATATCTGGCCCCACACCAACCTGCTGCAGCCAACATTAACTCTGGGTTCAGTTGTCCTAAATCGTGGAAAAAGTTTCATGGATCGACAGGCTGGACCTATCATCAGACCCCACTCATTATCCAGCAGGGTCTTACCTGCACAGGAGAAYAACAGAAATCCTGACACAGCTTCTGAAATAAATCTGAATCCTGTGGTTCTCCTGACTCGGTTCAGGATGTTTGATTCAGCCCAGGAGCTAAAGCAGCCTGTTATTTCCAATAAGAGGGAAACATGGATTCATTCAGTGGTTCCCAACCCTGGTCCTCAAGGACCCCTATCCAGCATGTTTTACTTGTTTCCCTGCTATTCAGCAGGTCTTCAGAAGATTGKTAATCACTCAGTCATTCAAACCAAGTGTGTCAAATCAGAGGWACATCTAAAAATCACTGCTTTAAATGTTGACCAACAACTCAAGAGCTTCTCTGAGCTTGATGAGACATTTTCAAAATATAATATTGACTCAGTTTTATGTTTCTTAGTGTTGCCTCTGGAAGCCATTGATTCTTTGCCGTTTATTTGTAAATAATAAATCAGATAAAGCCGAGATGTTATCTCGGCTGGACCAGTGGGTGGGAATCAGGGGTGTTGCCTTGAATTGGTTCAGGTCCTGCCTGTCCAACCAAACTTTTTGTGTTAGTCTTGAGGGGTCAGTGTCCTCTTCTTCTCCCCTTTCATGTGGAGTCCCTCAAGGCTCAATTTTAGGCCCACTTTTGTTTTCTCTGGATTTCCTCCCACTCTGTTCTATTCTCAGTAAGCATGGTATTTCATTTCATTGTTACACAGATGACAGCCAGATCTTTGTCCCTCTCAAAAAGTCTAATTCTTATGCAATAGACTCACTTCKTATGTGTCTTGAGGACCTGAAGGCCTGGATGGCACAAATCYTTTTGAGTTTTAATGAAACCAAGACTGACGTTATGGTTTTTGGAGGTAYTGCTGGCCACTCCTCTGTAGATCTTGGTTCCTTGACTCAGTACAACGAATTGTTAGTGAGGAATTTGGGAGATGAAATGGATCCTGAACTTAAATTAGACAGCCACATTAGGTCAGTTGTTAGGAGTCTTTATCTTTTCAGGCAGCTAGCCAAAATAAAGCCCATTGTTCCAAGAAGACATTTTGGGACAGTGATCCATGCCTTTTTCACCACCCGGCTGGATTACTGTAATGCACTTTATCTGGGGKTTAGTGGGTCTTCCATCACCTGACTGCAGAGGGTCCAACATGATTCAGTGAGGCTTTTAACTGRCACACGTAAATTTTACCACATTTCTCCCCATTATAGCTTCACTTCACTGGTTGCCTGTGCCTTTTAGGATCAATTTTAAATACTTTTATTTGTTTTTAAATCTTTGAATGG
>NW_013952699.1:150623-152472 GCF_001266775.1 Austrofundulus limnaeus
TATAATTTCTGTTTCAACTTAGGGGTTAAGACTTGTACATGATCATGATAAATCAAAAGAGAATCCAAAGTAATTCCAAGAATGAATGAGTGATTAACAATCTTCTGAAGACCTCCTGTATAGCAGGGAAACAAGTAAAACATGCTGGATAGGGGTCCTTGAGGACCAGGGTTGGGAACCACTGGATTAATTGATGTTGTGGAATCTGTTTGTGTTTTTCCAAGCTGAGACAGCCTGCAGCCTCCTGTGTGTCTGTATTGTTGGGAGGGATAGTTACAAAAAGCTGAAATCTTTTAAATTCACTCTCTTTGCTGACCCCTGCAGAAGGGAGCAGCCAAAAATATATATATTTTTCCAAATATGCAGAGTCTCTCTAATTTATTGTAGAAAAATCCCTCCCACCTCTAACCGGACTGTCCCGATGACGTGCCTGATGCCAGACAGCATCAGTCCTTCAGATTTTACATGACGAGTCCTGAGGACAGCTGAGATTTAAATAAGTCTAAATGCTGGWTTATCTACTGATGGTGTGCTGACAAAAAAAGGTAAACATAGAAATCCAACCATGACCTTATCAGTGAACCATGACTGTTTTTAAACGTCTCGTTGTGTTTTTCTGTTCCTCTTCTGTGCACTTCCTGTTAGGAAATCAACTCCTCACAYGACACAAACCCTGTYTTTATCCAGACAGAGGAGCATTTCACTCACAACAAAGACTTTTTCTGTCTGYCCATGCTTCTGTTAGCAAACACAGCAGGTTCAGTGATTCTGTCCTCATGTTAGAACTGATTCAGTCACACATCAGGACRGTGCTGTTAAACTAATACTGATCACTAATACCAGGTTTAACCAATACATTTCTAATAAATAAATAATATTTAAGAAAATCTCTCCTACTGGTTTGTCTGTTTTATAATCTCCTCTTGTCACAGCAGAGGACTGACTCTGACTAAGGAAGAGAGAGAAAGGCACGTGGTTTACCTGGACACAACACAAATAACACAGTAAAGGTCTGTGCTGGTTCATTCAGGAGGTAGATGGGCCCAGACCCAACGCTGCTGTCCTCTGAAGCTGAAGCTGTTYGAATCTGATGGAGGTTTGAGGWAACACCCTGCATCTGTAGCTGAACTACGGGAACAATGACTGAGAACAGCAGTTCTGTTGGTGCTGCTCACCTGATCAACAGGTAGGAACAACACAACMCTAACTGCAGCTGTTTTCATGAGGCTGAAGAGTTTGCTGTGCCTGGCAGAAAGTCAKAAATCACCTGGCAGCAGGTTGACAAATATGCAGTGATCACTGTTTAATCCTGTTCTGTGCAAATGTTGACCAATCACAGCTCGTCTCACAGAAATATACCTCACTCTCACAAAAAAAGAAAAACTTCACTCAAATCATATGATAGTATGGATCAAAATACAATCATTTTAAACCATCAGTACAACAGTACATAAAAAATTATAGATGAAGTACATATAGAGTACATATGTAGTAATAAAACAGCTTACATAGCAACCCCCCCCCACCACCACCACCACCACCACCACCAAGCCTTGGGCAAGACACTTCAACCCTAATGCCTCTGATGTGTGTCATCAGTGTATGACTGTGATTAACACTGATTAGTCTCCACAGATGATTGTACGTTAGCTTTGTAGAGACCTAACACAGATTGTACATATAAATAAATCAGACAGTGTTAAAATTTCAGTGTTAACCTTTTGGGTGCTGATTTAACACCCCCCAGTGTTATTTTAACACATTCTGAGTAAACTGACACTCAGTGTTGATGTTAATTCAGTGTTGATTTCCTCAGTGTTGAATCAACACTGGACAGTGTTAAATAAGC
>NW_013952699.1:153788-155312 GCF_001266775.1 Austrofundulus limnaeus
ACATATAGACAGAAATTAACACTGGTATTGTTGCACACACACACACACACACACACACACACATATATATAGTATTAAAGCAGCTTACGTGGCGGGCCCCCCTGCGCAGACCCTCAGAGTTCCTCAGCCAGCACCTGCTCAGCTCGCTCAGCTCCAGGATGGGCTGAACCTTCAGCTTCACCATGTCTCCCGACTGACGGATCATCTCTACGATCTCATCCCGGCTCTTGTTCTCCACGTTGCGTCCGTTGATCTCCACCAGCCTGTCCCCGGGCACCAGCCCCAGAGCCAGGTCTTTGGTCCCGGCACCGGGTTCTGCAAAGTGGACCACACGTCTGTACACCCCTCCGTCCGGGTTTCGGTCCAGCATGGTGGTGCGTCGCAGGGAGAAGCCGAAGTCCCCGGTGTTGCGGCGCTGCAGGTCCAGTTGGCGGGTCTCGGGGGTGCTGGGCGAGTCCACAGCTGGCAGCCTCAGCTGGSCAGGGAAGACCTTGTCCACCAGCTGAGGGATGCAGACTCTCTTGGGGTCTGCAGGTCCCGGCTGAAGCTTGTGGCTCTGCTTGCGGAGCATGTTAAACACTTTGCTCTCGGCCTGCGGGGACGGGGCGGCGGAGTTCTGTCCAGAAGGAGTGGAGCACTCCGACGGGCTCTCCTCTTTGCTCCTCTGGGAGAAGGAGAAGCGTTTCATCATCTGACCCACCTGAGAGGAGTTCTGCTTGGCCAGAGAGCCAAAGTGAGCCACGCGGTCTCTCACCGAGCTGCGGTGTCCCTCCTGGCCTCCTTCACCCTTCAGGTCGTCGGTGGAGCTGATGCTCAGCTGGTCCTCCAGAACCACGCTGCTCCGGTTGCTCAGGCCGTCGGACTCCAGGTCGGTGAGGGACAGCTCGGTGCTGCTGGCCACCTTGATGGGGATGGGACCGGAGATGTCCGCTTTGTTCCTCCTGGCCTCCCTCTTCAGGTTGAAGAAGCCGCGCCTCATGCTCATCTCCTCCAGGCTGCGCAGCTCRGCGGCGGACATCCTCTCCTTCTTCTTCTCCTTCTTGCTGCTCTCCTTCTCCTTGTCCTTCTTCATCAGATTAAACATGGCGGCTGTCCGTTCTGCTCTCCGTACGCAGAGTCAGGTGAGTTTGTTTGGATCCTTATCACCTGAGAGACGAGAGGACAGCCCAGACTGAACTTCATAAACAATAAATAAACATTAGGGTTGGGCAATATTTGCAAAAAAATTAATCACGATTAATTGTGGTATTAAATGGGGRTACAACAATACATGTACCCGTATCGAATCAATACACACTTGTATGGAACAATACAGATTTATAAAATTTATTTTATCAGCTTGTCTTCTGAAGCTGTGCTGTGTTGAATGCTCTGTAGATCTGTGTTCGACTACTCCACCTATAGGCTGCATTGTGGAGCACAGATCTAGGGCTGCAACGATTAATCGATTAATTGACGACTAATCGATTATTAAAATAATCGATGACTAATTTAATAATCGATTAATCGTTTTCTCTTTTTTTT
>NW_013952699.1:155891-158282 GCF_001266775.1 Austrofundulus limnaeus
GCCCTACACTGATCCACTGAGAAACTTGTTGTTTCAGCAACATTTCATTTAAAAACTGAACTTTTGAGGTTAAACAAATGTTCAGAATTAATTTCAACAAATTACAAGTTATGAAGGCCATGAAATTTTTTCTTTTTTGTATCGAAAAAATATCAAACCGTGAGACTAAAGTATTGAACCAAACCGAATCGTGAATCTTCTGTATCGTTGCACCCCCAGTATTTAGCCGATAACGATTAATTTGACGATTAACGCCGTGGACACCTTTATGTAAGTAAGCACATTTCAAGATAGAGATCACAAAGTGCTTCAACAAACACAAACAAAACAAAACGTATCCTGGTCACCTGACCAATTTAGTGGGAAAGATTTGCTCTTCGTAAAAATCTGTTCCAAACTGTGTCAAAATTACAGACTTCAGGCTATACATCAAATTTTTAAAATGTGTTGATAGATAAATAAATTACAGAACTTTTTGTTAATGTTCGTCATATTTGAAGCAGAGAGGAGCACCGAGCGGACTGACTGGAGGAATCTTCCCTGGTGGCATTAATATTACAGTATTAATCGTCAAGTGCCAAAAATTAATCGATTAATGTTCTTCTGACGATTAAACTGCACATGATACGATTATGACCAACCCTAATAAACAGCTGACAATAACTCATTACAACCATTTCAAACCTTTTCAACTTTAACGTGCCTGTGACGCGCCTGTCCTTTAAATACAAAAAGTCAAAGAAAACATCTTTATTCTTAAGAAAAATGACATGATTTTACATATTTTGTCTCATAACTGGCATATTTTCTTTTGAACTTGGCTCAGCCAAAGTGAAACAGGAAGTGACATCAAAGGGGAACTCTTTAATAAAATAAACTCTCTGGTCTTTGTCTAATAAAACAATATTTAAACTTTAACTCTTCTTTGTCTTTTTGATAGAAACTCAAAATAATGTAAAGAAACATCTGATTCTTCTCTACAGGCTCTGTTGTAACAACGCTTTGTTTACATTCAGACACTCCCCTTTGACATCACTTCCTGTTTCTTCACATGCAAATATCTCAACAACTGTTCATCTCAGTGCTGTGAAATTTCTTATGTAATATTTTATCAATGTTATCTTTCTAAAAATGCATTCATGTTTATAAAAAAATTGATGTCACAGGAACTTTAATGAGGGGAATTCACACAGTTTTCCTTGCTTGTCCAAACAGTTTTAGTTTTAAGTTTGTGCTTTAGAAGCAGGTCACATATTNCCCTACACACATTCACTGAGAAACTTGCTGTTTCAGCAACATTTCATTTAAAAACTGAACTTTTGAGGTTAAACAAATGTTCAGAATTAATTTCAACAAATTACAAGTTATGAAGACCATGAAATTTTTTCTTTTTTGTATCGAAAAATTATCGAACCGTGAGACTAAAGTATTGAACCAAACCGAACCGTGAATCTTGTGTATCGTTGCACCCCCAGTATTTAACCGATAACGATTAATTTGACGATTAACGCCGTGGACACCCTTATGTAAGTAAGCACATTTCAAGATAGAGATCACAAAGTGCTTCAACAAACACAAACAAAACAAAACGTGTCCTGGTCACATGACCAACTTAGTGGGAAAGATTTGCTCTTCGTAAAAATCTGTTCCAAATTGTGTCAAAATTACAGACTTCAGGCTRTACATCAAATTTTGAAATTGTGTTGATAGATAAATAAATTACAGAACTTTTTGTTAATGTTCGTCACATTTGAAGCAGAGAGGAGCACCAAGCGGACTGACTGGAGGAATCTTCCCTGGTGGCATTAATATTACAGTATTAATCATCAAGTGCCAAAAATTAATCGATTAATGTTCTTCTGACGATTGACTGCACATGATACGATTATGMCCAACCCTAATAAACAGCTGACAATAACTCATTACAACCATCTCAAACCTTTTCAAYTTTAACGTGCCTGTGACACGCCTGTCCTTCAAATACAAAAAGTCAAAGAAAACATCTTTTTTCTTAAGAAAAATGACATGATTTTACACATTTTGTCTCATAACTGGCATATTTTCTTTTGGATTTGGCTCAGCCAAAGTGAAACAGGAAGTGACATCAAAGGGGAACTCTTTAATAAAATAAACTCTCTGGTCTTTGTTTAATAAAACAATATTTAAACTTTAACTCTTCTTTGTCTGTTTGATAGAAACTCAAAATAATGTAAAGAAACATCTGATTCTTCTCTACAGGCTCTGTTGTAACAATGCTTTGTTTACATTCTGACATTCCCCTTTGACATCACTTCCTGTTTCTTCACATGCAAATATCTCAACAACTGTTCGTCTCAGTGCTGTGAAATTTCTTATGTAATATTTTATCAATGTTATCTTTCTAAAAATGCA
>NW_013952699.1:160037-161488 GCF_001266775.1 Austrofundulus limnaeus
GTACTCGACAGTGCAGCCTAGGTGGAGTAGTCGAACACAGATCCACTGATCCTTCAACACTGAGCATCTTCAGAAGACAAGTTGATAAAAATAAATGTTAAAAATATGTATTGTTCCATACATAGTGTGTATTGAACGGTTCGATACAGGTACATACTATGGGCACTTTATACTGATTTAGTTGTTAAAATGTTGATATTTAATTAAATTAATTTCTAACAGTAATTAATGTTGAATGTTAAACAGCAGAGTGAATGTATTAGACATGTAATAAATTAATATTACATATTACATTATTAAATAAGTCTAAATAAGAAAGTTACTCAGACCTTGCTTGTGGTTCTGCAGTTTTTGCACAGACTGGGTTTGTTCGGACCTGACAGATTCTCCTGGTTCTTTTAGGCCCGGCTCACTCTCAGCTCCACCTGAGGAGGAGTTCAAAGACGAGGAGGAGCTGAAACTAAGCATTTGAGATGCAAACTAAAACATGGAAATGAGAGAAACATTTACATTATTTTAAATTAATTATTTAGAGAGCATTTAGTTTTATTGTGTAGGGTCTGTTTCACTTCCTGTARGTGTTTTATGACGAGCTGCTCAGGTTAATCATTAACCTCACGCTGTCAGGAGCACATCCTGGGTTTTACAGGACATTTCATCTGTGTGGTTCTTCTTGTGGTGGTTTCACTGTTTCCTGAGGGTCCAGAGGAACCAGACGGAAGCAGACAGGTAAATCCAGGTTACCTGTSTGTGAACTCACCTGACCGCTGACAGGCTGTAAAATTCCTGCTTTTAAAAACYCTCAGGAAGCTCTGGGCAGGGCTGTAACCTCTGACCTTTACMTCATCACTGTGTCATGTTAATGTTTAATGTGCATTAAATATATTTTACTGGTCTGACATCATTAAACCCAGAGGGCTCTCAGCTCCTTCCCTGGATAATCTCAGATTAAATCGATATGAGATTAAAATATAAAGTTGGTCTCAGCATCAGTGACAGGACAGTAGCTCTTCGGCTACATTAGCAGGCTAATTGTGTTGCTTTCTTTGATGGGTTTGTGTTACTTAATGAAGAGAAGATGAGTTTTTAATGTCAGCCTGTGGAAGCAGACTAACAGTCAGAGTGGGTCAGTCTGTCTTTGTTTTGTCTTCTGTCAGCACCGCAGCTAGCTAACTAGCATAATTAGCTCAAGTCACAGCCTGCTTTGGTTCCTTTTAACCCCCAGTTTTTATGAAGGAAACCCTGAAACAAACCCCCAAAATAAACGATTAATTCAGACTGAACCCCGGCTGCTCTCACATGGTTCCAGAGTCGTCTCGAAGCACAAAGAAGAAGAAATACTCACAGCTCTCTGACACAGCTGACGGAGAACCGCTGGTCCTGGTTAATGGGTGCAGCTCGGCTCGTAGGGAACACAAGCCGCAGCCGCTGAGGGCTGGCAGCTCCCGGTC
>NW_013952699.1:162458-169086 GCF_001266775.1 Austrofundulus limnaeus
AGCCCTCCTCCTTATACGAATAAAAAGGAAAAGAAGCCTACTGATAAGGATGAAAAAAATGATTTAAAAGCTGTTGATAAGAATACTAAACGTGTTTTTCCTTCCATTTACCCCTCTCTGCATGGGCTGAGGGAACAATATGATGACACTCTGGCCCCTRGACGCCGACCCCCCCCGCCGACAGCAGCCTRCCCTGAATCTGATGACGAGGAKGAAGAGATGCYRGAYACGGRATCTGACGACGACACAGCTGCTGATATCGGGCCTCAAACATCATCTCCCATGAGCACCGACCCAGCGAAGCAAGCACTACCACAGCCACAGCCGAGAAAGGTGAAAAGAGAGGCTGCTWCAAAGATGGAACTCAGGAAAAGACAAGAAAAGCACGGCGCAACAGAAGCCTCCTGCTCCTCCATCCCTCGCTCAAAGACAGGGTACCACAGCTCTGATGCYGTGGCGCTGAAGACTACACAGAAACTGGCTGAGATACAGGAGGAAAAAGAGGCTCTGGAAGCACAGCTAGCAGCATTAACTCAGAAGACCAGCGAACTGACCCTCCCCATGATAGAGGTCGCAGGACATGCAGGTCCAGTACTGGTGTTCCGCCCCTGGACAAATGAGGATAAGAAGGCCTACATGCAGCAGCTGCCGAACGTCGTGGAAGGTGGTGAAAAGTTCTGCGCGGCTTTGAGAAATTTCTGCAAAGAAGTACAACCCACTTTCCCTGAACTGAAAAGGCTGCTGATCTTTCATATGGGCCGAACCAACTATGACAAGGTTAAAGGCGACCTGGACGGTGAATACCGTACCATACATCCGACCTTTGAAGACGCAGCAAACAATGACTACCGAGCTGCATTGGATAAACTGTGTGTCACCATCAACCGNCCAAGCGTGAGTTCCTGACCCTCCTGATGAACTGCCTAAGAACTCGTAGAATCTTTGATGGACCAGAGAACAGGAAATTCATCACGTTTGACAGTGCAGGTATAACATCATTCAGAGTGATGTTTCAGAATGTTCATTGTAAAATGTGTAAGTCTTGATTGATGTAGAACTAATGTGACAAAATTACATACAGYAATTATATACAACATGTAGAGACTTAAAGGAGACTTGTGCAAAATTCACTTTTTAAAAGTTTTTTTACTCAACTTTGGGTGTGTACTTCGTAAGAAAACAGTCCTAGGACCAAAAACATGCACCCAAGGGCATATTTACTGTAAGTAAATGTATTTTAATGTATATTAATGACAAGTTTTATATATTTTGTGATGTCACAAGCCGTACGACAACCCACCAGAACCTGCGTTCAGCCTCTTACCTAGTAAATCCCAGGTGAAGCTGCTCCTCCTTATAAAAAGCCGTCACGGTGTTGTTGTGTAATGTGCACCTTATKTTATAACAAGCCTCCTATAGCACAGTGGGTAAAGTATTGGACCAAAGAGTGRGAGACTAGGGATYGWGACTGACTTGGGCACAAAGAATTTAATTGTTTTATTTTCGTTTGTTATGAACATGTTTTCTCATGTACTTCTATTGTTTAGCTTATTAAAGCCTTGTTAAAGCCTATTTGCCAAAGTTGAGTAAGAAAACCTTTAAAAAGTGAATTTTGYATAATAGGTCTCTTTTAGCCTAGGTAGCCGGTTCAACTCCAGGATGGTCTCCATGTTGCACGTGTGTTCACATGTGTGATAGGTCAAATGTAGAGACTTAAAAGCATAATAGCATAATAGGTCTCTTTTAAGTCTATATTTTTCTCTTGATGAGTTTCTGATATTTCACTTGCCATTTAAGGTTTTTTTACTGTTGTATCTTATATTGGTTGTATGTATATGTTGTTGGTCGTCCTTTAACTTGCGCTATTTTTCCCTTATTTCTCCATTGTGTCTGTTTGTTGAGTGTTGTATTTGTTTGGATATTTCATAATTATTCCATTTGGTTTGGTTTTGAGTATTGTTTACTCAAGAGGAGGGATTGTCATGGTCTAATTATTTATATCTGTTTCCTCTTGACACTGTCCATCCCTCTCATCTTTCTGATAGCTCCTGGACGACTTCACAATGGACTGGTGGGAGTCTTGTGATTGGCTGAACAGTACATTTGGCAATCTGTGATTGGTTGTAAACTGTCACATGGTGTTGACATGATGTATATTATTGGCTGTGTTCTGCTGACGCATCCAGTAGCAAGCGTGCAGAACTTCCTGATTCAGTTCTGTCTGTTTGTTGCTCACAATTAAATCATATTTTGATTATCATATACGCAGACTCTTCTCGTCTTATTCCAACGTGTTTCTGCTTTTGCGACCACAATGACCATAGGTGAGTTTAGGAACATAGACTAATCGGTAAACAGAGAGTTTTGCCTTTCAGGTCAGCTCCCTCTTCACCACAACAGACTGGTACAGAGTCCGCAAAACTGCAGAAGCCACACCGATCCCTTTATCAATCTCACATTTAATTCTTCCCTCACTCATGAACAAGACCCAAGATACTTGAACTCYTCCACTTCAGGCAGAACTTCACTCCAACCCAGAGAGAGCAATCCACTCTTTTCTGACTGATGACCATGGACTCAGATTAGGAGGTGCTGATCCTCATCCCAGTCGCTTCACACTCAGCCGCAAACCGCTCTGGTGAGAGTTAAAGATCCTGGCATGATGATGCCAACAGAATCACATCATCTGCAAACAGCAGAGATGAAATCCTGAGGCCACTAAACCAGAATCCCTCTGCCCCCTGGCTGCACCAAGAAATTCTGTCCATGTAGGTAATGAACAGAATCAGTGACAACGGGCAACCCTGGCAGTGTCCAACTCCCACTCTGAAGGGGTCTGACTTACTACTTGCAATGCGAACCAAACTCTCGCACCGCTTTATAGAGAATGAATTACCCGTAACAACGGACCCACAATCCCATACTCGTRTAGCACCCACCACAGTGTACCTGGAGGAACATGGTTGAATCACACTGCTTGTATTGAGAATGAATTACAATTAACAACAGACCCACAATCCCATACTTGTGTAGCACCCCCCACAGTGTACCTCGAGGAACGTGGTCGAATGCCTTCTCCAAGTCCATAAAACACATGTAGACTTTTTAGCAATCTCCCAAGACCCCTCAAGGAACCTAATGAGGGTAAAGAGTTGGTCCAGTGTTCCATGGCCAGGACGGAACACGCATTGTTCCTCCAGAATCTTAGGTTCGATTATTGATCGGATTCTCTTCTCCAGTAGCCCTGAAAACGCCTTACCGGGGAGGCTAAGGAGAGTGATGCCCCCGTAATTAGAGCACACCCACTGGTCCCCATTTTTAAAAACCACCACCCCACTCTGCCAATCAAGTGGCACTACCCACGATGTCCACGCGATGTTGCAAAGGCGCGTCAACCAGGACAGCCCCACAACATCTAGAGCCTTGAGGAAATCAGGGCAGATCTCATCCACCCCTGGAGCCCTGCCACAGTGGAGCTTTTTAACTACCTCAGCGACCTCATCTCCAGTTATGGACAGCCCAGCCCCTAAGTCCTCAGACTCTGCTTCCTCCATAGAAGACGTGCCGTAGGATTGAGAAGGTCCGAGTATTATTCCTTCYACCTCTCAATGACATCTCTGGTTGAGGCCAACAGCACCCCACCTTCACTGAACACGGTGCTAGTGAGATGCTGTTTCCCCCGCCTCAGCTGCTGGATGGTTTGCCAGAATCTCCTCGGAGTCAATTGAAAGTGTTTGTACAAGMCCTCACCGAACTCCTCCCACATCCGAGCTTTTGCCTTAACGCCCAGGACTCTAGCCAGCCTGGCCTGCCGATACTCCTCAGCTGCCTCCGGAGTCCTACCAGTCAACAAGGCGAGATAGGACTCCTTCTTCAGCTTGACAGACTCCCTAACCCAGAGTGTGACCGAGGCTGAACTGAGGAGGACCAGCACAAATGTATGGAGGGGGTGACCCTAATTTCAGACCTGACTTATAAACTGAGCCACTTGTTTTGGTGTGGGTCTGGTTTACAGAAGCTGCAATGTTGTGTTTTTGGAACCAGAGTCTGTGCACCAGAGATGTGGGGCTTTAAGTCCTAACTACCCTTCTGCATCCAAACATGGTGTTTATTAATACGAACATGGCTGGACTGCTGATCTCCTTCTGCACCTTTGAGTGGCAGGGGTGGAGTTATCTTTCCAAACCCGATCCTGATCCAGTGCTGATCAGGCTCTTGGCACCTACGGCACAGACATTCCTTGCTGGAACATTCTGTGACTTTAAATTACCTGTGGATGCCTGTGCCTGCTGGATCCACCTGATCCTTACCATCAACCTCTGTGACCTCATCAAGAATCATTACTGAGTAAGCTCTTCATCCCACCACAATCGACAGCACTCTCAAGTTTTAATATGAGCTTGGAGAGAGATTTTGAGCAACTGACCACTGTTGCCAACACCTCAATAAGAAATGTCGGTCTTGGCTGTACTAAACGCCGTGAAAGATGTCAGACTGATTTGTATATTTGGCCATTTGTTAATAATTGTGCTGTAGGGGAGATGCATCTCACATCTGCATGGACGTTAAAGACAACAAAATGAGTAAAAATATTTTGAACTGCCAATAAACTTAATGAAATAATATGATTTAATGCTTGGATTYAGACCAATATATGATATATGGACTGTATATCAGGATTTAAAAAGAGTCAACGTGAGCAAATACCAAGAACACCACAGGAGACCAAAACTTGAATAATAATAAATGATTTGTTTATTTACACAGGAGGGGGGAAGTGGGAAATGGGACCTGGAAGCAGAGGATTTGCAGAGGTAAGTAAAAGGTATCCAGGAAGTAATGTTCAATAGATAATGGCTTATGCTTACGGGTGAGGGCTTTGGGTTTAAAATAGAAGAGGAGGTCCAGAGTCCAAAAATCCAAACGTGATATTTACAAGTGAGTGTCGTATTTACAGGTGATTGGGAGGCGAAGAGGCAGCGCATGGCACAGGTGAGAGGCTCAGCAGGCAGGCAGACGTGACTGGGATCCAGAACAGTTCCAGGGTGATTTCCTTATTTCTGAAGACAGGTAAATACACAAAAATACGGAGATTAGGCAAAACAGATTTACAAAAACTAGTCACAGGCTGAGATCGTACCCAAAGCGGTTTGATGCTTCAGCAATGAGTTGATCCTTCAGTCTTCCTTTTAAAGCCAGCAGTGATGAGCCAGTTCCTATGCAGGTGCGTTCAATCAGCGTTGCCAGAGACATGGAGAGGCATGAGGTGAAAACCACCAAAATGCCTCAGTATTTACACATTTCTAAACAACCAGGCTTTTCAAAGATTGCGCTGCAGGGCGCCACCTGAGCTGACGATGAAGAGCAGTGATCTGAAAAACTAGTCCTAATAACCATGGGTGTGGAAGTCCGGGGGGATGTGGAACTCAGTACCCCCGGCCCAAGAAGGGAGAGGGGCCCATGGAAGTCCTGATTTATTTATTTATTTTTTGCCAAATGAAATGGGCCCTTCAATTAACTGTTGTAGTAATTTATTTCAAATATATTGATAACCTAAATTGAGAGAATGAACTTTATTTTACTGTCCACACAACATATTGGACATTCTGGGGACCTCCTCTTGGAGGCGCAAAATGGTTCAGTCTGCCCGACAGCAACCGGGAAGTGTGGAACCCAGACACAGCTGAATGAGCTGAGGGCAGACCTGGACAGACAGAACTGGGAGGTTTCCCGTGGTCTGCCTGCTGACTGGCTGGCTTGCTCAGCTGGTTAAAAGTTTACAACAGCAAGTTTACTCTACAACTTTTAAATAAACTATTTGGTGTGGTCAATGCACCTCGGGTCCCGGAGTCCAAGTTCACTCTGATATTTATTGATTATAATTTACATTCATAAATCACCAAATATGTCTGTTATTTAGTCTACTTGCTTCAGTACACCTGTATAATACAACTAATTTCCCTCTGGGATCAATAAAGTATTTTTGAATTTAAATGAATATAGTAAAGCTTATAAATATTATAGTAGGACATTTTTATTGTCTTTGCAAGAATAAATTCGTCACATGAAAAAGTGTCAGTTTCTTAGAGTTTCTGTATTTTCTGCATAAAAACAGTGAAATGATGCAAAGAACAAATATTGATCATGTATTTATATGTATTTATATGTATTATCATATATTTATTTATGTTGTTTCATGATATTTTCTGTAGTTTTTAAAGCTGACTGACTTCAGGTGGCAGTAAAAAAAAACCTAATTTCTTAATCTATCTTCATGTCCGTTGATGTAGGAGCTGGATACAGAGGCAGAGGCAGCAGGTAGGACAGAGGGTCTCAGGTAGGACAGAGGGTCTCAGGTAGGACAGAGGGTCTCAGGTAGGACAGAGGGTCTCAGGTAGGACAGAGGGTCTCAGGTAAGAGAGAGGGTCTCAGGTAGCTCAGGTAGGACAGAGGGTCTCAGGTAGGATAGGATGTCTCAGGTAGGACAGAGTGTCTCAGGTAGGACAGAGGGTCTCAGGTAGGACAGAGGGTCTCAGGTAGGACAGAGGGTCTCAGGTAGGACAGAGGGTCTCAGGTAGGACAGAGGGTCTCAGGTAGGACAGAGGGTCTCAGGTAGGACAGAGGGTCT
>NW_013952699.1:169096-170360 GCF_001266775.1 Austrofundulus limnaeus
TCAGGTAGGATAGGGTGTCTCAGGTAGGACAGAGGGTCTCAGGCAGGATAGGGTGTCTCAGGTAGGACAGAGGGTCTCAGGCAGGATAGGGTGTCTCAGGTAGGACAGAGGGTCTCAGGCAGGATAGGGTGTCTCAGGTAGGACAGAGTGTCTCAGGTAGGACAGAGTGTCTCAGGTAGGACAGAGGGTCTCAGGTAGGATAGGGTGTCTCAGGTAGGACAGAGTGTCTCAGGTAGGACAGAGGGTCTCAGGTAGGACAGAGGGTCTCAGGTAGGACAGAGGGTCTCAGGTAGGACAGAGGGTCTCAGGTAAGAGATGAAGGTGATGGGCAGGTGTGAAGTAAATATTAAATGTTATTTTGAGGACATTCTAGTCAGCTGTGTGAACTTAATGTAATAAATTACTGATCTAAAGACAATCTACAGCATGATGAACAGTTTCATTATATTTTGACCAGTATAAAAGTGATAGGCTTATTACTTTCATTTCTAGGAAGTAGAAGAAATTAGTTTTTATAGTTCAGATTTTCCTGGTTAAATGAAACTCGGTAAATAAATCTGTCAATCATCCATCATTAGCTTTCTAATCAGATCCAAACGTCCATGGATCGATTGTTCCTAATTTACATGCAGGTTGGTGAAACTGACACAAGTTCATTTTTACAACACCGTTCTTTGACACAGAGTTATTTTATGTTGTGAAGAAAGCTGCATGATGTCATGTCCGTTTATGAGTGGGCCTGTCATCAAATCAGAAAAAAGTCAAACACCCTCTAAGTTCACTGTYGGTTGTTTATCATAATTACACTTGTTCACTGGGTAAAGTTGTTAATGATTTTAGTTTGAAACATGCAGTTGTGTGTCAACATTGTTTGGCACAATGTGTTGTGTTATAAATAAGATTAAATTAATAATAAACAAAATAAATGTAAAAACCTCCTCTTAAGCTTATTTAGGATAAATTATCACATTGATTTAATTATCTGAGCCATAAGTGAGTTTAAAAACAACTAGTTTAATAAAGAATCTGTCTCTAGTTGTCTCTAATTAAGTCTTTATGTGTGTAAGTAAAATCATCTTTAACAACCTGTTAAAATAAATTAGAAATCAGGAAATAGCTTCTACTTTATTCAAAAATTTTCTTGGGGAGGACCCCCAGACCTCCCTCCAGTGTGTCCTTTACATAAGCCTTCTGATGCTCCTGTTAACCCTCCTGTTGTCCTCATTTTCTGTATACACCCTTTGTCCTCCGGGTCAAAATGACC
>NW_013952699.1:172576-176542 GCF_001266775.1 Austrofundulus limnaeus
CTTACATAATAGTTTTCCTCATAACAGAACAGAAACTTTCCTAACCGGCTGGATGGAAACTTATCTTAGCAAACAAAACAGAACCGTTTATGCAGACATGTTGGAAGTATTTTCTCTGTACAAAGTGAAAGAACAAAGTTTTTAGTCTTCATCTTCTTTATTCGGACCGGCTCAGACTTCCTGAGTGAAGGCCGAGGCTCCTGCAGGACTGAACCCAGCAGCCTCCTGGCCTGGAGGTGAAACTGTTTGTTAAATAAAACTTTTAGAGTTTAAGCGGTGAAAAGCAGAGAGTGAAAGATCAGCTGTTTTTCAGTGCTGGCTCTAGCCATTTTGGTACCCTAGGCGAGTTGAAGCCCCCCCCCCACTGTGAATGAAATATGTCCCACCCACCTCAATTTGAACCCCTAAAAACAAGTTTGACAGTGTCAGGTACTATGGCAAACTTAGATTTATTTTCTTTCTGGGAAAGCAAATGAATAACATCCATGTTATTTTGTACAGATTGTCTGTAAGTTATAAGGATTTGACATCATTTTGCAGGTATACGGACGTACAGAGAAATCTCATGGATTTTTTTTCAAGTCTTACGGATTTTTTCAAAACCTCATTTTCAAATTTATCTAACATGTCAGAGCCTGTAGGACAGTGATTCTTAACCTTTTTTGAGGTACCAAACCCACCAGTTTCGTATGCGCATTCACTGAACCCTTTTTATTGACTTTTTTTTTTCCAAATTCAAGACATAGGTATATGTTTTCTTTTTACTGGTGTAAAAAATGAGACGTGCGTGAACATCACTTTGCTCAAAGAACAAANGTGTGTCTCAGGTAGGACAGAGTGTCTCAGGTAACAGATGAAGGTGATGAAGGTGATGGGTAGGTGTGAAGTAAATATAAAATGTTATTCTGAGTACATTCTATTCAGTTGTGTGAACTTAATGAAATAAATTACTGATCTAAAGACATAATCTACAGCATGATTAACAATTTATTTTATTTTGACCAGTATAAAAGTGATAGGCTTATTACTTTCATTTCTAGGAAGTGGTAGAAATTAGTTTTCATAACTGGGATTTTCCCAGTTAAATAAAGCTCAGTAAATAAATCTGTCAATCCATCCATCATTAGCTTTCTAATCAGTTCCAAATATCCATGCATCAATTGTTCCTAATTTACATGCAGGTTGATGAAACTGACACAAGTTAATTTTTACGTCTCCATTGACAACACAGTGTTATTTTATGTTGTGAAAAAAGCTGCATTATGTCATGTCAGTTTATGAGTGGACCTGTCATCAAATCAGAAAAAAGTCAAACTGTCATAGTTTGGGTTTTTTGGTTGCTGTTTTTGTATTATGGTTAGGTTTTTTAGGTCCTGTTTTGGGGTTTTGTTCATGTGGGTTTTCTGTTAAGTTCCTTTTTGTCTCAGGTGTGTTCAGTTCTGTGATTAGTGTTGCTTCCATTTCCTCAGGTGTTTTCTGTTAACTYATTAGTTATCCTGTGTATTTAAGCTCTGCCTTGTCTCTGTGTCAGTGTCTGATCATTATGCTGCAAAGTGTGTCTTGTTTTTCATGTTCCAAGAGTTTTTTGCCATGTCACCTTAGAGTTTTTCCAGCTGCCTCGTCAGCTTTTTTGATTTAATAAAGACTTTATTTTTTGTTACATCGCAACTCTGCCTGTGCCCTGGGTCATTCTATGTTTAAACCTGACACAAACACCCTAAATTCACTGGTTGTTAAAATTACACCTGTTCACTGGGTAAAGTTATTAATGCTTTTACTTCGAAACATGCAGTTGTGTGTCATCATTGTTTGGTACAATATGTTGTTATAAATAAGATTAAATCAATAATAAACAAAATAAATGTAAAAACCTCCTCTAAGCCTGTTTGAGAAATTATCACATTAATATCTGAGCCATAAGTGAGTTTAAAAACAAAAGGATGCAACTAGTTTAATGAAGAATCTGTCTCAAGTTGTCTCTAAGTCTTTATTTGTGTAAGTAAAAGTATCTTTAACAACCTGTTAAAATACACTAGAAATTAGGATATTGCTTCTACTTTATTCAAAAATTTTCTGGGGGAGGATCCCCCCATCCAGTGTGTCCTTTACACACATTACAAGTTTTCTGATGCCCCTGTTAGAGAGGATAAATATACCTGTAGTGCTCCACCTGTGTGTCTCTGTATGAAACTATGGCTGGTTGTCAAACTGTATTCTCAGTGAGTTTAAAGGACTGGTACAGTACATGGTTTAATAAAGGTGAGCATAATCTCAGTTAATATGGTTTGACTATTATTGCATCACAAAAGAAACATTTGGTGTTCATTTTATGATGTGTGCAGACAGTTAAACTGAGCACACATCATGGACCAAATGTTTGTCTAAAGTTTAAGAACAAATGTTTTTAAATCAAATTTTGCTATAGTGTCATGGATCACAACATTAGTACACAAACCAGATGTAGCATAAAGTTTTTTAGGTATTTGAACACAGGTAGGCCAAATGCATCAATTCAGCTGGTGAATGAAAGAACCACTCATCAATATAATCTGATATGATTGTAGCTTAAAACCCTAGTTGCTTCTTTATTTAAAATAATACCCCCCCCCCCCCCTTTAACTTATGCACCTCGTGCACTGGCATGGCTAGAGGTCCACTGACATTGAGAGTGTACAGGGCCCAGGATTTAGTGCTACACCCCTGTTTCTGGGTAGTTTGCATGTTCTCTCCGTGCATGCGTGGGTTCTTTACTCCTGCTTCCTCCCACACAACAAAAACATGACTGTTAGGTTAATTGATAACTCTAAATTGTCCCTAGATGTGAGTGAGAGAGTGAATGGTTGTTTTTCTCATATTTCCAAGGCATTAGACAGAACGTGTCAACAGGGACATTACCAAGAAGACGCACATCCAACATTGATGAAAAGTCAAAAAGTAAACTGGTCAAAGAAAATGCCAAGAGGCCTACAGCAACATTAAAGGAGCTACAGGATTATTTCCCCCCAAGTACTGRTTGTGTAGTACATGTCACAACTATCTTGTATTTTCTTAATATGTCTGGGATCTGGGTTAGGGGTGCATGATGGAAGCCTCTTCTTACAAAAAACATCTAAGCCCGGCTTAATTTAGCAAAAACATACTTGAGGTCTCCCAATGAAGTGGGAAAAGGTGTCATTGGTCTGATGAACTTTTTGGCCATTAATCTGTAAAGTATGTTTGGTACAAACCCAACACTGCATCACCAGAAGAACACCATACCCACAGTAAGACATGGTGGTGGCAGCATCATGCTTTAGGGCTGATTTTCCTCAGCTGGGACTGGGGCCTTTGTCAACATGGATACCAGTCAATCTTTGCACAAAACCTCCAGAAAGCTGAATCCTAGAAAACTAGAAAACTGAAGATAAAATGAAATGTTGTCTTTCAGAATGACAGTGACCCAAAACACACATCCAAATCAACAAAAGAATGGATTCACAAGAAGAAGAAGATTCAAGTTTTGGAATGGCCCAGCCAGAGTCCAGACCTGTATCGTGTGATCTGAGGAGGGCTGTGCACAGGAGATGCTCTCATAATCTGACAGATTTGGAGGGTCACTGCAAAGAAGAGTGGGCAAATATTGCCAAATCAAAATGTGCCATGGTGGTAGACGCCTACCTAAAGACTGTACTGTGATAAAGGTTCTTCAACAAAGTAGTTTAAGGKTTTTTAAGGGTTGCACTTATGCAACCATCTGTTTTTAGTTTTTTATTTTTACATTCCCCCCAAAAAGATTAGTTTTTTAATTGAGTTGTACAGATTATAGCTAACATTAAAGGTGGAAAAAGTTCTGAAATCATTGATCTTGGTCTTCAAAAAATAAAAATTTTTTAAAAAATCACAAAAATCTTTATTTAACAAGGGTGTGTAAACTATCTATCTATCTATCTATCTATCTATCTATCTATCTATCTATCTATCTATCTA
>NW_013952699.1:176626-179259 GCF_001266775.1 Austrofundulus limnaeus
CTATCTATCTATCTATCTATCTATCTATCTATCTATCTATCTATCTATCTATCTATCTATCTATCTATCTATCTATCTATCTATCTATCTAATCAGGGGTGAAACAACACATTGATCCACATCATTGATTAAATGATTAATGATTCAATAAATACAAAATGAAAATATCAGTTCATATCATCAACATGTGGATCAATATCTTATGCCTATCTCTCCATCGTAGTTTTATGAACTGAATCAAAACTGTATCAAACTTTGTGACAAAGAAATATTGTATCATCATCCAAACAAATCAATATAATGTTGTGAAAAGCTGGTGATTTACACAAAAAGGCCTAAACTGTCTACACTGGCCTTTCAGCCTGAGTGTTTCAGTTGTTATTGTTGTTGTTTACTGTTAGAAAGAGATAAAATCTGTGAACATGAAGACATTTAATAGATGAAGTTAAATTTTATCTATTTATGTTTCAGACATAAAAAATAGGGTAACAAGTCTGCTGGTTTTGTTTGTAGGTTGAAAGCTAAAATGTTTGAGCAGCTCTGATCAGTCGATTAACAGATCTATACAAAATAAATATTTAACAAAAATATTCCAGACTAATTGCCTACTGTTTTATTTCAGAGAGCGTTTAAAGATGATGAGTTTTGACCACAATGAGCCTCAGCTGCTGTAGTGTGATGTCATGATTAGCAGGGCAGCATCTTAATGGTCCAACTCCAGAATAAAGAGATATTTTGCTAACAGACTCTAATAATTAATAGCATGGTTTAAGAAACTTTTGTTGAGCTCAGATAATGTGTCTGGATGACTATCAGCTACTTCCACTCTTAACTGGGGCCCAGTAGAGGTGGCGGCCATCTTGATTTGAGGCTGTAGTTAGTTGGAGTTGCAGTGAGTCTGTCCACTGATGAGATATTTTGCTACCAATGGGACAGTCCATTGGGTGGACCTGTTGGCTGGTCCTGGTCCGGACCAGGCCCGGGTGAGTGGCTCTGTGAGCTCGTGGACAGCCATGATAACAACAGCACAGTATTAGCAGCTTATRGGCATTAGCGCGTGCCGCTCCCCCCCCGGGCTGCGTGCGCGTCGCTCCACAGTACTGTCTCTTTAAATTTACCCAGGAGCCCCTTAAGGAGCCCCAGGGGCCCCTAGTCCGGCTCCCCACCCAGAAGACAAGCAAGAGCCTTAAAATACTTTCCAGGAGGCCTACGCTGGGTGAGTCCGGCCCGGTCCAGGCTGTCCACCGGCGGAAAACGGGCCCGAGTCCGTCTATGAAAAAGTTAACTCGGCTCCCGTGCGGCCGGTGCGCGCGTGGGGTGCGGGGTGGGGGACACTGGCTCCAAACAGATGGACTCGTTATAGAGCGCCTGCCAGATGCGCGTCGAACCGAGCCGAGCCGAGCCACGCTCCTGCCGTGACATGTTTTTGGTGTGTGCGTGACGTGAACATGTCCCGCCGCGGCGCGCTGACCCCGTGAAGGAAGGAACCGGACTGAGAGGGCGGCAGAGCCGGGTCAGGGATGGACGGGACGGCGGAGACCGAACCAGTGGACCTCCGCTGCTCGGAGCAGTCGGAGCTGCTCTCATTAATAATAAGCGGGGAGGAGGAAGCCACGCAGGAGGGCAGCGACCTGGGAGGTAATAAATATAATGCTGCTATTATTTTATTTCCCACAGCTGAGAGTGTGCGCGTGGGTGTCAGTGACACCGCTATTGTCAGGGAGACAGTTAATCCGTGTCAGGGACAAAGACACGGAGCGGCATGGCCCCTCTGTCTCTGTGGCTCCAATAAACAAAGACTGATGGGCACTCTGCTGCCACCTGCTGGCGTCCAGTGGTGCTGACACAATATACACACTTTACATTAAATATATATTTATATCATCTACTGACACAACAATATACACACTTTACATTAAATATATATTTATATCATCTACTGACAACAATATACACACTTTACATTAAATATACATTTATATCATCTACTGACACAACAATATACACACTTTACATTAAATATACATTTATATCATCTACTGACACAACAATATACACACTTTACATTAAGTATGTATTTATATCATCTACTAACACAACAATATACACACTTTACATTAAATATACATTTATATCATCTACTGACACAACAATATACACACTTTACATTAAGTATGTATTTATATCATCTACTAACACAACAATATACACACTTTACATTAAATATATATTTATATCATCTACTGACACAACAATATACACACTGTACATTAAATATATATTTATATCATCTACTGACACAACAATATACACACTTTACATTAAATATACATTTATATCATCTACTGACAACAATATACACTTTACATTAAATATATATATCATCTACTGACACAACAATATACACACTGTACATTAAATATATATTTATATCATCTACTGACACAACAATATACACACTTTACATTAAATATACATTTATATCATCTACTGACAACAATATACACTTTACATTAAATATATATATCATCTACTGACACAACAATATACACACTACATTAAATATACATTTATATCATCTACTGACAACAATATACACACTTTACATTAAATATATATTTATATCATCTACT
>NW_013952699.1:181081-182541 GCF_001266775.1 Austrofundulus limnaeus
TATACACACTGTACATTAAATATATATTTATATCATCTACTGACACAACAATATACACTTTACATTAAATATATATTTATATCATCTACTAACACAACAATATACACACTTTACATTAAATATATATTTATATCATCTACTAACACAACAATATACACATTTTATATACATTATATATAAAATCTTAGAGTGTCCGAAACAACCTATTTTTGTTTCGGACAACCAGATCCTGCCTCCCGGTTGGCCTGTGGACAACTAAGAAAAAAAGATCTAGATTAAAGTTTTCCTCCACGGGTGTTYATCGTTGTAAAAATGAATGGGAGAAAAAACTTGTTAAAGCCATCTAGGGATCAAACTGACAGTTCTTTCACCCAATAAGGAGAACTACAGTCAAAGTTTTACCCAATCAGAAAAGAGCAGGGTTTGTAGTTAATCATAAATATCTTCTAAATTTAACCAGGTGTTTCAATGCCTTTAAATTACACAATAATTTTACTGGAGAAACTTGTCAGTTTGGTTAAAAATATAGTAAAAATCGTTTTTTTTTTTCTGTGCAGAGAATTTTCTGTGCAGAGAATTTTCTGTGCTATATTTTTTAACTAAATGTATCAAAGGTCTTCAGTTGAAAAAAATAAAATGACGGAAGAGCTGTTTAAAAACCTCTTTCTTCAGAAGTCTTCAGTCCTAAGAACACTAAACTGTAACTTTAATAAGGTCATGTAGACAGTATACTCCTATTTAAATAAAAATGTTGGTCCTGTAAGCAGAAAGCTTATGGATGTTGGATGTTGATTTTTGCTCTCTATTTCAAAGAAGAGGATGAGGAGGAGAAGTTGTTTTACTCAAGCAGCTCCTGAAACTCTTAACCTGCTGACTGAGAACATTTATATATAGTAAACTTAATATACAGAACAATATAGCCTACTTATTAAATTAYATTTTTATTGACATATTTTTGGACAACCAAAAAGTTTTGACAACTAGATTTTGTCAACAGGTTCTACCCCTGTAATCTACTGACACAATATACTGTACACACTTTAAATATATATATAAAATCTGCTCACAGCTGCTTGTCACCAGTGTCTGAGTTTAATTTTATTGGACAGCATGAGATTACAATGCCACATTTCTGACAGTTATGTAAAATGTAAATAAAAACTAACTCTTTATTTACAGCAGAACATAGTAAACATATCAAATCTTAACACTGATAAATGAGGTAATTTAGAATTTTCTAGCAGCATCATGGCTCTTTAAAGTTCAGGTCCATGTTTCTCTCTGAACCATCTTTTCTTTAAAGGCACAAGTGTGTAGGATTTGTKGTTTTCAGCGACATCTAGTGGTTGAGTGGTTGAATCTTCCTCCCTGGTCCTCCCCCCACCCCCACCCCCCGCTTCCACATGCAAAGGAGTTGCTACGGTGTCTCTCAGGTGTCAAAAACCTTTGATAATTCCAAC
>NW_013952699.1:183028-189433 GCF_001266775.1 Austrofundulus limnaeus
GTCATGATATGTATCGTATCGCCAAATTCTTGCCAATACACAGCCGTAGTGGCGACCCACGACCATGGAGATATAAACAGCTTTTTATAAGGTAAAAATAATAAAACAAGGTCTTTGTCTGCAATGATTAGACATGTTTTTTATTATTGTCATTAGTGATTATCTCAATTTCGGCTAAAAGAATTGACAAAATCCTACACACTGTACTTTTTAACATGGGTCTGTTAACATCCAGGACCTGAGCAGACCCGTTCTGCAGGTCTTTGAGGGATTATTTCTGGTCCTGGGTATTTGATGCGTTTTTGTTTTATTTTTTTCGTGATGCATCATCCTCTCCCTGGGCTGCCACCTTATCATGGTGGAAAGGTTTGTGTGTCCCAATGATCCTAGGAGCTATGTTGTCGGGGGCTTCATGCCCCCAGTAGGGTCACCCAAGGCAAACATGTCCTAGGTGAGGGATCTAACAAAGTGCAGCCCAAAGACCCCTATGATGAACACAATAAATGGATTACGTGTTCCCTCGTCCGGACGCGGGTCACCGGGACCCCACTCTGGAGCCAGACCTGCAGGTGGGGCACATTGGCGAGCGCCTGGTGGCCGGGCTATCACCCATGGAGCAGGCCAGTCACAGCCCGAAGAGGAGACGTGGGCCCTCCTTCCCATGGGCTCACCGCCTGTGGGAGGGGCCGTAGGGGTCGGGTGCCATGAGTGTTGGGCAGTGTTCGAAGGCAGGGACCTTGGCAGTCTGATCCTTGGCTACAGAAGCTGGCTCTAGGGACATGGAATGTCACCTCTCAGGTGGGGAAGAAGACTGAACTGGTGTGTGAGGTTGAGAGGTTCAGATTAGATATAGTTGGACTCACCTTGACGCACCGCTCTGGCTCTGGAACCAGTGTCCTCAAGATGGGTTGGACACTCTTCCACTCTGGAGTTGCCCATGCTGAGAGGCGCCGAGCAGGAGTGGGCATACTTATTGCCCCCCCATCTCTGTGCCTGTACGTTGGGGTTCACCCCGGTGAACGAGATGGTAGCCTCCCTCCGCCTACAGGTGGGGGATGGGTCCTGACTGTTGTTTGTGGCTATGCGCCTAACAGCATTTCAGATTACCCACCCTTTTTGGAGTCCTTGGAGGGGGTGCTGGAGAGCGCTCCTAACAGGGACTCCCTCGTTCTACTGGGGGACTTCAACACTCACGTGGGTAATGACAGTGAGACCTGGAGGGGCATGGTCGGGAGTAACGGCCCCCCTGATCTGAACCCGAGTGGTGTTTTGTTATTGGACTTTTGTGCTCGTCATGGATTGTCCATAACGAACACCATGTTCAAACATAAGGGTGTCCATATGTGCTCTTGGCACCAGGACACCCTAAGGTCACAGTTCAATGATCGACTTTGTTGTCGTTTCATCTGCTCTGCCGCCACATGTTTTGGACACTTAGGTGAAGAGAGGAGTGGAGCTGTCAGCTGACCACTACCTGGTGGTGAGTTGGCTTTGTTGATGGGAGAGGATGCCGGTCAGACCTGGCAGCCCCAAAACGTATAGTGAGGGTCTGCTGGGAACATCTGTCAGAGTCTCCCGTCAGACGGAGCTTCAACTCACACCTCCGGGGGAACTTCAAACACGTTCCGGGGGAGGTGGGAGACATTGAGTCAGGTGGGCCATGTTCCGGGCCTCCATTGTCGAGGCGGCCTACCTGAGCTGTGGCCGTAAGGTTGTCAGTGCCTGTCGTGGTGGCAACCCTCGAACCCGCTGGTGGACACCGACGGTCAGGCTGAAGAAGGAGTCCAATCAGGTCTTTTTGGCCTTTGGGACTCCGGAAGCAGCCGATAGGTATTGGCAGTCCAAGTGGATTCGGCTCGGGTGGTTGCGGAGGCGAAAACTCTGGAGTGGGAGGAGTTAGGAGAAGCCATGAAAAAAGACTTAAGTACGGCTTTGAGGCGATTCTGGTCCACCATCCGGCGTCTCAGAGKGGGGAAAGCGGTTCGTCACCAACACTATTTRTGGTGGGGATGGTGCACTGCTGACCTGAACTCGGGAAGTTGTGGGTTGGTGGGCGGAATACTTCAAAGACCTCCTCAATCCTACCAACACGTCTTCCCATGAGGAAGCAGAGTCTGAGGACCCTGAGTCGGACTCTCCAATCTCTGGTGGTGAGGTCACTGAGGTGGTTAAAAAAGCTCCTTGATGGCAGGGTGCTGGGGCTAGATGAGATTCGCCCAGAGTTCCTTAAGGCTCTGGATGTTGTGGGGTTGCATTGTTTGACGCGACTCTACAATATTGCGTGGACATCAAGGGGGCAGTTCTGGATTGGCAGACCGAGGTGGTGGTCCCCCTATTTAAAAAGGGGGACCGCAGAGTGTGTTCCAACTATAGGGGGCTCACACATCTAAGCTTCCCTGGTAAGGTCTATTCAGGGGTCCTGGAGAGGAGGGTCCGTTAGTCGAATCTCGGATTCAGTAAGAGCAGTGTGCTTTTGTCGTGATCATGGAACAGTGGACCAGCTCTACAACCTCAGCAGGGTCCTGTAGGGTGCATTGGGAGTTCACCCAACCAGTCTACATGTGTTTTGTGGACTTGAAGAAGGCATTCTACTGTGTCCCTCGGGGACTCCTGTGGGGGGTACTCCAGGAGTATGGGGTACCAGGCCCATTGATACGGGCTGTTAGGTCCCTGTATGACCGGTGCCAGAGCTTGGTTTGCATTGCCGGCAGTAAGTCAGACTCGTTTCCGGTGAGAGTTGGACTCCGCCAGGATTGCCCTTTGTCACAGATTCTGTTCATAAATTTTATGGACAGAATTTCTAGGTGCAGCCAAGGTGTTGAGGAGATCCTTTTTGTTGACCTTAGGATCGCATCTCTGCTTTTTTGGATGATGTGGTCCTATTGGCTTCATCAGATCGTGATCTCCAGCTCTCGCTGGAGTGRTTCGCAGCCGAGTGTGAAGCGGCCAGGATGAGGATCAGTGCCTCCAAATCCGAGACCATGGTCTTGAGCCGGAAACCGGTAGCGTGCCGCCTCCGGGTCGGGGAGGAGGTCCTGTCCCAAGTGGAGGAGTTTTAAGTATCTCTGGGTCTTGTTCACAAATGAGGGAAGAATGGAGCGGGAGATAGACAGGCGGATTGGTGCTGCGTCTGCAGTGATGCGGGCGCTGTACCGGTCTGTCGTGGTGAAGCGGGAGCTGAGCCAGAAGGCAAAGCTCTTGGTTTACCGGTCAGTCTATGTTCCTACCCTTTTTGGGTAGTGACCGAAAGAACGAGATCGCGGATACAAGTGGCCGATATGAGTTTCCTCCGCAGGGTGTCTGGGCTCTCCCTTAGAGATAGGGTGAGAAGCTCAGTCATCCAGGAGGGACCCAGAGTAGAGCCGCTGGTCCTCCATGTCGAGAGGAGCCAGTTGAGATGGTTCAGCTGGTTAGGATGCCTCCTGGTCGCCTCCCTGGTGAGGTGTTCCGGCACGTCCCACTGGGAGGAGGCCCAGAGGAAGACCCAGGACACGCTGGAGAGACTATGTTTCTCAGCTGGCCTGGGAACGCCTTGAGATTCCCCCAGAGGAGCTGGCCCAAGTGGCTGGTGAGAGGGAAGTCTGGGTCTCTCTGCTTAGGCTGCTGCCCACGAGACCTGACCCCGGATAAGAGGAAGAAAACGGATGGACAGACGGATTATGCATCATATGTCATTAATTTGTCTGTCTGTCTGTCTGTCTGTCTGTCTGTCTGTCTGTCTGTCTGTCTGTCTGTCTGTCTGTCTGTCGTTAGAGAGCAGTGGTCCTGGATGGTGTCCCATATATCTTCTTCTTTGTGTGATAGAGCTTTAAGCAGCATTAGTGGATGGTACAGTGAACTGTGTTTACAGACGATGTGTGGCAGTGTTCCTGAATCCAGCACAGAACCAGACCTGGTTTTAATGCACTGAAGATCAGGAGCATCTTTCATTTTTTGATTTCACAGATTAATCCAGATTATAATAATCTGTTGATCAGATTAGGACCTGGAGATGATGGAGATTCAGAGTCTTCTCAGTTTTCTATTGAGGAACTTTATTCTGAAAGTGTTTCTCTGTTTTAGTCTTCTCACTGTTGATGATAATTAATTAATTAAATATGCTCCTCCAGCTGTTTCTTTCTTTAAACCWCTTTTACACATTTTATGTTGGTCCTTGTTATTGTTGGGTTAAATCTTATTGTGTACAGTTAATTATCAACAAACTGTCAGTGATTAGTATTTGGCACTTGGTGATTACTTGACGTCCACTCAGGTTATTTTTATAAAACAAGTCATGTGACTCGGGTGTGCGTACGGTTAAAGTGTCTGTGACATGCATATTCTTCAAATATAAAAAAAATCAAATGAAAAATCTTTATATTTAAGAAAGATGGAATAATACACACGATTTAACCCATTTTGTCCCATAAATGGCTTGTTTTCTTTTGAACTTAGCTCAGCCAAAGTGAAACAGGAAGTGACATCAAAGGGGAACTCTTTAACAAAGAAAACTCTCTGGTCTTTGTTTGTTGAAACAATATTATTTGAACTCTGACTCTTCATCTCTCTGATAGTGACTCAAAATAATCTAAAGAAACATCAGATTCTTCTCTACAGTCTGGTTTGTTAGCTGTTGTAGCAATGCTCTGTTTACATGCAGATATTCCCCTTTGGCATCACTTCCTGTTACTTTACAGGCAAATATTTCAACAACTGTTCATCTCAGCGACATGAATTTTTTTTGCAATATTTTATTAATATCCTCTTTCTAAAAATGCATTCATATATATTACAAAAATCTGATGTCACAGGCACTTTAAAACTAGCTGAGACTGCTGACCAACACAAAACAATACAACTTTATTTATAAACACTTTACAAACAGTCYAGTGGACCACTAGAAATGCTTTAATAAAGCTTTCAAGAATAAACTGATTTATCTGAATAACCTCTGGAGTCAGTTCAGTTCATGTCTGCTGACGTTGAACATAAAGTGTGTCTGTAGTCCATCTTCTGTTGTGTCTCCTCAGAGGGGGACAGCCTTGCCAATGGCCACGGAGGTGAAGAAGGGCCTGCAGGCTCGGTCTTGCCCTTCAGATCCCCAGGGACCAGCTACTGGAGCATCACTGAGGGCCCTGACCACCCGCTCCTCCTCTCCCCGGCACCGGGACCTTCTGGACGCAAACCCAAGGTCCAGAGGGCTTCGCGTCCAGGCCTGAGCCGCATCCCTGGCCGCGACCACCGGCGCTACTACCACGAGTACTGGCGCAGTGAGTACCTGATGGACTTCGACCCCCAGAGGCACGGCATGATCTGCATGGTGTGTGGCAGCTCCCTGGCCACCCTGAAGCTCAGCACCATCAAGAGACACATCAGGCAGAAGCACCCAGACTCGCTGCTGTGGAGCGCCGCCGACAAGGAGGTGATTCGTTCTGGGTGGGAGAGCCACCTGAGCTTCGGGGGTCAGAGGTCATACACCTCTGGGTCCACACCGTCCCTCCAGGCAGAGGAGGATTCTATGCACTGTGGCCAACATGTTCCAGGTGGGTAGACCTCCACTCAGACCRGACAGGCTGGCAGTTGTGGCAGGATGGTTGTGTTTGAGGGTGACGTCTGAGGATGAGCTCAGGATCTGATCTGACTGCAGATTCAGAGAAGACACAGCAGAAGAATTAGATTTTCTGCTGTAAAACAATGAAACTACAGCTGATTAGCTCACGTTTCCAAACACCAACTCAGCGTCAGTTAAAGACCAGGCTGGACGTCTGAGAAAACTACAAAACATCACAGAATCTGAGTCAAACAGGACACAAATACCATACAGCTGTAATACGCTATTAACATTTATTATTTTTATGTAATATTTATCATGAGTCCTGCACAGGAAGGGGGGACATATTGTTTTCATACTACACTTTATTTATTTTATTTATTTTTTTCAACATTTTTGGTCAACCATAGCACAGAAATGGTTGCTCCGATCGACATAAAACTTGTAGATGAGTCCAACCTACACTGCTCCAGCCAAACGTTTTATGATGGAGCCCATATTGGAGGACGGGGCTCCTTCTAAAGAGGGGGTGTCAACAGTCCATTCTATACTGCTTATAACTCAAAAACTATTTAACATTGGAGCTTCAGATTTTTTTCTTTTTTAGCTCTGATGAAGGGCTATCCATCAGGCCCATTAGGATGGAAGATGGAGACAGACAGACATGTCCCTGAGACAGTCCAGTTAAAGCCTCGTTGGAGCACTTGGTGTGACTTTAACAGATTCCAGGACCAACCTCAGAGACCTCGTCCAGAAGAGCTGAGTCCTAAGAACAGCTAAGATACTGAACAGGACCCTCAGACTCCCAAACCTCTGGGAGAGGACCTGAGTCTGATGTGAAGGGGAACAAAACATACATGTGTTAACACTACCAG
>NW_013952699.1:190436-191773 GCF_001266775.1 Austrofundulus limnaeus
CTTTGTGATAAAAAATAAATTATTTGCCCAACTCTTTGTATCCTTAAATAATTTGTACTGATGTTAAGATGATTGGTACAGTTTACAGAAAACCTTTGTAAAGTTATTTGCTATATTTTAAAGTTACTGACATAAAAACCATCAATATGTATATTTGTTTACATATAATATTTAAATATGCTTTAAAGATTAATTTTATTTATTCATTTAAAAATATTTGGGCTTAGGTCTGCTTAGTAAAATACTGTAAATGCATAAATATCCAGCTGCTCAGGATGCACACAGACTTGAATGTAAAAACACAAGTGAAGTACAAAATGCTTAATTATGCCACTGTTTAGTCATTTAAATCTGTTATTTATTCTAAATGTTCACAAACCATAACATTCAAAATTTCCTCAGCTTTATTTTGAACCATGGTATATTAAAGTCAAGCAAGAAATAAGAACTTTATCAGAATTTTTCTACAGGACAACACCTCATAAGTAGCCTAGCCTAGCTAGCAAGCTGAAGCTAACCTGGCGCTAACACTGTTTGCTAATGGTGGTGACCAGACATGAGCACACACAGGTTAAATGTGACAAATTTCACAGTATTCAGTTGTTATTTAAACATCCTCCTACCTGGAAACACTGCACAAGCATCACCTGCCTCTTCTTCTCTTCGTGCCTCCTCAGGCTCTGTCGGGTCTGTTCAGCTCACCTGCTGTGTGACGCCAATGGAACGTACCACTTTGAGAGATGGGGGTGGGCCCAAAAACGTTGGCAAAGGGGCCTCTTCACACAACTTAGGTTCAACTTTTTTTCTTGAGCAAATATGTTAGTTTTGTATTGTTTACAGGTTATCTAAACATGCTTTAAATTTGTTGTTGTCATGAAGACTTTTTTTCATGAACCTGATTTTTGTGCCCCTCATGGGCAATAGCCTATATGCCACGGTCATTAATGACGTATTTCCGGTAAAATTCTTGCCACGCTCCTCCCTTCCACTCCCTGCTTACTGCCTATGTTTTTAGCGTGAGCTCCTAGTACTAGTCCGTGAAAAAGTCAAAAAGTTAAAGCATCTGTGAGCTACTGGTATAAAACATGAGTTCTGTTGTGTGTCGTTGTGTTCACTAAGCAGCAGGTACGATCGAGTATTTATGGTGCGTTCACACCGAACGCGATTTCAGCTTCAAAATCGCAGCCAACGCTGAAGTTTGAAGCTCGTGCACTTTGAGGTCAGACGCAGGACATCTGCGCTGCACAGCGACAGCCGCCCCGCCCCTCCCTCCTCTGTCGGGCTGTTTAATGTCGGACGAGGAAGTGGCTTTGCTTTATTTACAGACAGCCAGAACG
>NW_013952699.1:192883-201442 GCF_001266775.1 Austrofundulus limnaeus
TTTTTTCCCACTTGGCTGGACCTGTACGTCTCCTGTGTTAATGTTGGTACATGTAATTTGCTAATTCTGTACTGTGGAGATCATTAAGAGTCGTTGTTGGTGAAAAAATCTTTCACTAACACTGTATTGACTGTGAACTGGAAGTGTTGGGAGTGTTATCAAGTGCTGGACTGGATGTCTGTGGCATATAGGCTATTGATGCCCTATGTGCAGTGCATGGTGTGCATGGGCGGAGCACCGGCCCTGAACACTACACATAGAAAATAACAGCTCACCCTGTTTTTCAGAAGGCAGGTGTTTACTGTAGTCTCACTGGGCTGTGGGACAGAATAAATCAGTGTGAAAGCTCCTTTATGTTTTTCCACCACTAGAGGRCCCTATGGTTCAGGTGGTTCAGTCACATCTGTTGAACTCAACTAAGAACTCTTCATGTGTGTTGGGTGGCAGACTTCTCAGTTTTTAATGTCTGTACTGTATTGTTTATTTAAACCTTGTGGATGAACTCTTTAACACATCTGCATGGTTTTGTGTTTCCATCAGTGCAAAGCCACGTGGTGCAGCTAAAGCTCTGAGCTTGGAGACACTTACCTTGCTCAGTCTGAATGTGTGTCTTCATATTAACCACATGTTGTCAGTTGTTCCGGTAGTATGTAGCACACAAACCCTGTGATCCTGAGCAGTGTAGGATGTTTCACTGCTGCTCTACCATAAGCATATAATCGTCAAATCCACATCGTTACAATGGTAAAGGTGGATCACCAGCACCATCCAGGACAGGTGGTGGACGTGGATCTAAAACAGGGAAACTTTGCCAGCCTGAGAACGTCATCCTAACTGTGAGGAACAGAGGTGGCAGCATCATGATGTGGGGTGTTTTACTGCTGGAGAAACTGGAGCCGCCTACAAACCAGACTCATTTAGACCAGTTCTGTCAGGAGGAACAGGACAAAAATCCTGCAAACTGTGGAAACCCCAAACATTTGACCCAAGTCAGTCAGTTTAAAGACAATAAGACTGAATAAACAGTCTTGGGGGCTGGGGGGGACCCCCAAACAGGGGGCTGGATGTACCGAAAGGGACAGGAACAGGATGGACAAACTGGTACGGAGGTCATGCTCTGTGCTGGGATGTCCTCTGGAGCCTGTGGTAGTGGTGGGTGAGAGGAGGATGTTAGCAAAGCTGACAGCCATCATGGATAACCCCCACCACCCTCTGCATGAAACCGGGGGGGGGGGGCTGAGCAGCTCCTTCAGTCAGAGACTTAAACATCCTCGCTGCAGAACCGAGCGCTTCTGTAGGTCATTCATTCCAACTGCAGTTAGACTGTATAACACATCATGATGTTATCAGTCACTTGGACAATTCACCTACACTGCCATCTCTAATATGCACATTCATATACATTCATTTATGAACTGTACTAGGTRTTTGTACATTGTTATATGTCACAAGTATAGTGTTTATTTTGTTTTTCTTTTACTTATCTTTCTTTATTCTATCTCACCCTGTCCTGTTTTGAGCTGCTGTAATGTGCAAATTTCCCCACTGTGGGATCAATAAAGTTTTATCTTATCTTATCTTAATACTAAGAACATGGATGAAAACCTGTGACTGAGAGGAATAAAACTAAAACTATTTCTCTCATCAGTCATTTAACTAACTACATACTGCATAGCTGTACCTATATGACCCCCGCACATACGTAAAGCACCAGAACTCTCCAGAACAGGTTTATTGTTTTGGGTGGGGGTCCAGGGGTGGCGGTCTCTATGGTGGGCCTGATGGACAGCCCTTCATCAGAGCTAAACAAAAAAAAATCTGAAGCTCCTATGTTGAACAGATTTTGTATGTTCAGGCACCCCCTCTTTAGATGGAGCCCCCTCCTGAAATATGGGGTCCATCATAAAACTTTTGGCTGGAGCAGTGTAGGTCAGACCCATCTACAGTCCTGACAAACTTCATGTTGATCAGGGCAGCAGTTTCTGTGCTACAGTTGACCAAAATCACTGAAAAAAAATAGTACGGAAACAATATGATGTATTTTATTGAGAAAGCAGCTCCTGTATGAATGAATGAATGAATGTATGAAGGAATGAATGGTTATCTTTGATCTGTCATGAAGTCAAAACCACTACAAAAACTTTTTATGTCAAATAGTTGGATCAGCTCAGGTGTTTAAAGTTCAACAGTGTCACTTTTCTTACATTTGACACAGTTTTTCTCAGAGTTAAATGTAATTAATGTTTTTAGCTGAATTGAAACTGGGATTTGACACTTGGAAAGTGAGCTAAATAATGAAAATGTTTGTTAAAAAGGATTTGTTTGTCCTTAATCATTAAAACTAAATCCTCTCTGGTCCTGTAGAAGCAGAATGTCCAGATCCTGTTCTGCCTGTGGAGCAGCAGCCTCCCACTCTGTCTCCTCGCTCCGTGGAGGGGCTTCAGCCCAGAGAGGAGGAGCCGGAGCCCCCCGGGCCGTCGGCGCAGACRTTGGAGCGCTACCTGAACGACTCGCTGCACGCCTGGTTCCGCCAGGAGTTCTTGATGGAGTATGAGGCGGAGGCCGGCCGACTGCTCTGCATGGTGTGTGGGACAGAACTGCCCTCGCTGCACTTGGACCACATCAAGAACCACGTGTTGAACTCGCACCCCAACTCCCTGGTGTACAGCTCGGAGGAGAAGCACTGCATCCTGCAGGCCTGGGCCCAGGCTCACGGTGAGAACACCACACAGAACCAACAACAAGCAGCTCTGAAATACAGGCAAGAAGAGCCGCAAACATTAGACTCTTAATGGAAAACAGAGTTTTAGGAAAAGTTGTTCAGTTTCCTAAACCTAAAAGCTTCATAAGTTTCATTAGTTTCTAATATCCTCAATAAATAAAGGCCTTGAAAGCTTGTGAAACAGACAGAGAAGCAAATATGGGATAAATCTTGTGCCAGCAGGAATTGAATTTGAATTGCTCTGATTGAATCTGAATATGGATAATTTGAAATTGAATGCATTGGTTTGAAAATAAATTTCACTAAATTGAATCTGAATTTAATGGTTTGAAACTGAAATTAAAGTTTTGTATCTGAATTAATTTGTTTTGAAACTGTATTTTGGTTTATTAAAAATTCAGTTTGACTACTTTCACTTTCAGTTCCAAAATTGAAATTTTTGTGTCACACATCCTGGTCCTTGAGAAAGCCAGCCAGAGCAATCAAACACAGATCCACAGATTTATGTTTCACTTTGGTGAAGTTTTCCTGTAATAGAGTTGATGCAATCCACCGTAAAAGTGACAAAAACAGTTATTTTATTGCAATGATTAATTTTACCTATAGAAAATGTTATATTTACATCACATCATGGATCAGTCAGCAGCAGCATCTGATCAATATGTGATCCATGATGTGATGTAAATGTAAAATTTTCTGTAGGTAAAATTAATCACTGCAATAAAATAACTGTTTTTGTCACTTTTACGGTGGATTGCATCAACTCTGTTACAGGAAAACTTCACCAAAGTGAAACATAAATCTGTGGATCTGTGTTTGATTGCTCTGGCTGGCTTTCTCAAGGACCAGGATGTGTGACACAAAAATTTCAATTTTGGAACTGAAAGTGAAAGTAGTCAAACTGAATTTTTAATAAACCAAAATACAGTTTCAAAGCAAATTAATTCAAATTCTAATCTTTAAATTCAGTTTCAATTTAGTAAAATTCAATTTCAAACCAGTTCATTCAATTTCAAATTATGCACATTCAGATTCAATCTGAACAATTCAAATTCAATTCCTGCTGGCACAACATTGATCCTATAAGCAAACCCTGATGAGCACGGTGACACTACAGAGAACTGAGTTCAGTCTGTGTCCTGGGACAGATGAGTCAGAAAACCCAGTCAACCCAGAGTCCAGCACCAAAGAGGACGAGTCGGAGCAGCCTGCTGAGGACGAGAGGAGCACGCTGCCCGCTGACGTGTCCCCGCACGGCCACGCCACTTTAACTCAGGATCTTTGTCTGATCGGGGAGGACGGAGGCGTGGACGCTCCTCAGAGGGGGTCCCAGCCCGACCGCCAGCACCGGAGGAGGCGTCTGCGTGGGGGGGACCCCTGGCGGCTCCGCCTGGACTACCTGGTGGCCTACGGCCCTCAGGACCAGGGTACGTTCTGCATGGTGTGTTCTCAGGTCTTGAATGAAACCAAGGTCAGCGGTTTCCGCCGCCACATCCAGGAGTGCCACCCTGAGACCACCACCCTGAGCCAACAGGAGCGGGAAGCCATGGCTGCTGTCTGGACCAAAGACCCCGCTGCTGGCAGCACCCCCCCAGCAGGTGAGGGTCTTTTTACCTGTCTCTGCACAGCTTTCTGTCCCACTCTCTGCAGACCTGGGTCCCATACACACAACCATGATTGTGGAAGTTTTGTCTTCCTGCATCAGCTGCTCAAAGGTCAGAGTCTGATCCTGGTCCTGGAGGGCCGCAGCCCTGCAGGTTTTACTTGTTTCATGCTCCAACACACCTGATTCAATGAACAGGGAGGACGAAAACTGACAGAATTAGAAAACACTAAATAAATACACTTAAAATGCATCAATTACAGAACTTTATCTCCTGCTTTATATTTTAATTGACTTTCATATTTATTTTTCCAGGTTAGTTCCAATAAATTAGTTTATATATTTGAACACATAATTTAAATTTTACTGTTTCTTTTAATTTATGTTAATTGTTTTTCCTTTACTTGTACAAGCATTTGTGTATTTTAAATGTTCATACTTGATTATGTTTATATTTTTTCCCAACAAGTCTTTTTATTTCTATGTGTTGTGTGCTTGTGCTGCCTCAGTTTAGATAAAAGTTTAAAGTTTAGTTTAAAACAAAGGCAAGGAGGATTACCTGTGCCTTTATTTTGAAAAAAAAAAATTAAATGTGGGCATTTAAGAGACACAAATGCATGTACAAACTACTAAAACAACAACTATATAAAAATGTTTTTTTAAAACTGTACTATTTAAATTCTGTTAAAATATATAATTTATTGAAACTAAGCTGGAAAAAATAAATATGAAGGTCAATTAAATGATAAAACATGAGGTAAAGTTCTTTTTGAATTTATTTGGTGCATTTTAAATGTATTTATGCATTAAAGGTTCATTTATCTATTTATGCTTTTATTTCTAATTATGTCAGTGTTGGTCCTCCATACAGCAGAACATGAAGAGGTAGTTCACTGACTGAATCAGGTGTGTTGGAGCAGGAAACATGTCAAACATGTAGGGCTGCAGCCCTCCAGGACCAGGACTGCCCACCCTGTCCTAATCTGTGGGTTTGTCCTGTTTGTCCTCAGTGAAGACAAACACCTAGGTGCAGAGCTTTTGTGTTTGTTTGGGTAAATCTCAGCGAGTCTCTGTTTGTCATTTGTTTGGCAGAACGAATCCCAGGGGACGATGTCGTCCTCTGTACCACAGGAAACCCAAACCAGGACACGTCCCCTGATGTCAGAGCAGCAAAGCAAGACGAGAGCGCGAGTGGAGGCAGGAGCACCGCGGCCACACCCCCCCGTCAGAGTCACTACCCCGGGAAAGACCAGAGACGGAACTACCAGGTGCGCTGGAGGCTGGACTACCTGATGGACTACGACTGCAGGAGGCACGGTTTGATCTGCATGGTGTGTGGAGCCACCCTGGCCACGCTGAAGGTCAGCACCATCAAGAGACACATCCAGCAGGTGCACCCTCACTCCCTGCTCTACAGCCCAGAGGACAGGCAGCAAGCCCTGCTGAGCTACAAGCAGACAGCTCTGTCCCTGGTCCACTCTGAGGACTGCTTCTGCCCCCAGGACCACGGACACCCCGACCCCGACCCTGCTCCGGCACACGTTGGCACTTAGACACAGCCTCTGCTCAGAAACCAGCCGCTCACTTTGCTCCAGACAAGCTACTTCAGGTCTTTACTTCATGCTTTCTTTCTAAACTTGAAATTTCCCAAACATCAAGTCAAACTTCTGTGACAGAATCAACAAAATCTGAAAGTAAGACCCAGAATGTATCACCATGTCCTCTCACTTCCTGTAGGTTTCTCCATTATGTGTGTGGCAGATTCAGTCTAATCAGAGCKTGTCGAAGAAAAGGTCCAGGCACTCATTCAGATGTCAGGGTTTTCTAAAAGGAGCTGAGTGCAGGACAAATGTCCAGAACTCACCATTAATGTCATTTACTTCCTAAAAAACACTTTATGTTCGTTTATTAGGGGAAGTCAGACATTTGTAAAAGCCAAAGTTTAGGGTTAAATGTTTTTGGTTTTATTCTCACAAAGTGATTATTTACAAATCTCTGGCAGATTTCACTTTTTTCTGCTAATTTACAAAATGAGAGAATAATATAGTTTTTAGTTAAACATTTTTCTTTCATGTGAACGTATGACATTAGTGTTTTAGAGACTTTAAACAGCACCACCTGCTGTTATTCTTTACTTCCAGTGGCTCTGATCTGCAAACAGACCTTGGAATAGAAGGCTTTAATTATTAATTAAACTAAGTTACCTGCAGCACCTGATAGTTTAACTACATGATTAATGTCCAGCTTTTTGTTTGGTCCTCTCAGCTGTGGCAACTTTTGCTACTTCAGCCACGAGCTTCAGCCTTCTTCAAATAAAGATTGAACAGAAACCGTTCAGGTAGGAGCAGCAGTTTGAGCTGTTCCCTCACAGCCTTTCTACATGGAGTTTATATGATCTCCTCTCGTGCACACAGACCCAAATATACATGTTCGGTTCACTAGTAACTCTAATCATCACGGGGTGTGGGTGAAGGAAACCCAGAACAAAGGAGCTGACAAATAAAGTGATCAGAAAGAAAAACCAAACAGAAAATGTGGAAAAGGCAGTCCATGTCCAGAGAAACAATCATTGATGGAGAGAGAGCACTTTAACATGAGGAGGAAAAGCTGAACCAATGAAGACTGGGTTATAAAACAGGGTACTGCATACTTCGTTTTTAAAACGATTAAAGGATCTACCAGGAAACTTTTTTTTATTTTGTGTGTACTTGTGTTTGTTGCCCTTAAAGGACAGTTTCTGGTACACACATCTAGCTTGATAAGTTGTAAAAGGCATGCAGTCACAGTGCATTAATTTGAAAATGGTCCCAGAGTGGTCGTTGGTGCCTCTGGTCCATCTCCAGAGCAGCCAGAGCTGYGTTCTGACAGAGAGGAGGGGCCTGTGGAATGAACCGATCAGTTTAACTCTTTAGTTTGTGACTTAGACAGTAAAAACTGGTTTTACTGCAGTTAAATCACACTAAGAGCTCCACCAATCACAGTTAGGACAAACTCCACCCACACAACAAGAAACTCCTGCTATGTGCTGCAGAGAGCCCTATTTGTCCTCAGAGGACAGCACTGTCTTCCCAGCATGCACCTGGTCCTGACCCTGACATTGTTTATGTTTATTTTCCAACAACAAGACAGGAAATGAACTGTTTCTGTTGAATCTTTTGATCGGATCAAGTTTCCACAACGTTTGCTCCTCGTCATTAGGAACATGAGACATCCCAGCCTCAGTGGACAGACGTCCTCCATCCTGAGGTTTAACTTGTCAAACATTAAATGAATGTCTGAGTGGACAAACATCTGTCTCAGTGGACAAACGTCCTCTGTCTCAGTGGACAGATGTCCTCCGTCCTGATGTTGAACTGGTCAAACATTAAATGAGTACCTGGACTTTTGAAGGTTTAACGCGGCTCTGAACTCTTGAGTTTGTCCTGTGGGGGCTGTGGGGGCTTGTTTCTGAGGGGCTGAGTTTGATTCTCAGGAAGGTAGGAACAGACTGATGGACCACATGAAATGTGTCTATGAGCACTTTGTCCCCAGAACTGTCCCACACCTTGTGTGTCCTTGTTGAGTGAGACAGTTTGATGATATATTGCTGAAGACAATGACTGATCCTTGTTTACAGTGCAGAATAAAGACCACCCCCTGCTCATCCAGGAGGGGTCCGTCTGTTAGCCACGACTCAGCAGACCCTAAAGCTGCACAAAAATCTGTAAATGTATAAATACTGAAAGTATTTTTCCTTTGTATAAGCACTTTTTTACCAAACATGTTTGTAACTAAGTCCAGTTTTTCTACATTGTTGTTTCCTGTCTGAAAGGCTTCACAGCCAGTCGTCCCGTGTGCTCCGGTGTCGGCTGCTTCACTGCTCCGTCACTGCTTCACCTGGAAAACACGTCTCAGGGATCATTTCCATCAAACCTCATGCTGTCCTTTCCCTCAGCTTTAGTTTGTTCCACAGGAGGATCACAGAGCACCCAGGCTGTTCCTCAGAGGCCCACAGAAACACAGTCCTGATCAGTTTCATGATGAACACAGGAAACTAAGAGAAACAGGAGTATGAGTCAAAGTTTATCAATCAAAGATTAAACAGGTTGTTGGACAAAATAATAAAAGAATGAGAAGATTTATGTTTATGGACCAATCTAAAAATCTGTAGTGTTTTAATTAAGTTTAATAAATTAGAAAATATTTATTTCAAACCTCAAAAATCTAAAAGTTGTGTGTGTGTGTGTGTGTGTGT
>NW_013952699.1:206651-223183 GCF_001266775.1 Austrofundulus limnaeus
TGTTTGTCTTATAACCTTTACCTTTAACCTGTTTGTCTTATAGCCTTTACCTTTAACATGTTTGTCTTATAACCTTTACCTTTAACCTGTTTGTCTTATAGCCTTTACCTTTAACATGTTTGTCTTATAACCTTTACCTTTAACCTGTTTGTCTTATAGCCTTTACCTTTAACATGTTTGTCTTATAACCTTTACCTTTAACATGCTTATAACCTTTACCATGTTTATAACCTTTACCTTTAACATATTTGCCTTATGACCTTTTATGTTAACATGTTTGTCTTATAACCTTTACCTTTAACAAGCTTGTCTTATAACCTTTAACTTTAACATGCTTGTCTTATAACCTTTACCTTTAACATGCTTATAACCTTTACCTTTAACGTGTTTGTCTATCATTTTCTTTCTAACCTCCTGAGACAACTCTTTCCTTGTCTTCCTCTGGTCCATGTTGAGTGTGGTCCACACACCATGTCACCAAACAGCTCAGTGAGTATCTGTAGCCCTGTATACAGGCCCACTGACTGATTACAAGACTGTAGACACCTGTGATGCTAATTAGTGGACACACCTTGATTTAACATGTCCCTTTGGTCACATTGTTTTCAGAGTACCATCATTTCTGTCCAGGCCTGTTTCATGAGTTTTATTTATTTATTTTTAATTCTGTTGAATCATGTCTGAAAAACAATGTCTGACTTTCATTTGTTCACTCATATTTATTTATTTATTTATTAGTCCATTTGTCAGATTCTAGTTATTTCTGTGACCATTGTGAATTTTCCTTTTATTAAAAGAGGGGTACCAACAACTTTGCCCAGCTGTGTAGACTGGATTAGCAAACTCCCGACTCCTCGATGATCCTAGTGAGGGTAAAGAGTTGGTCCAGTGTTCCACACAGCTAGGATGGAACCCTCACTGTTCTTCCAGACTCTAAGGTTGGCCCATTGATCGGACCCTCTTCTCCAGTGAATAGACCTTACCGGGGAGGCTAAGGAGAGTGATGCCCCTGTAATTGGTGCACACACTCCGATCCCCCTTTTTAAAGAGAATAACCACCAGTCTGCCAATCCAGTGGCACTGCCCCCAATGTCCACATGATGTTCCAAAGGTGTGTCAACCAGGACAACCCCACAGTATTCAGAGCCTTGAGGAAATCAGGGCAGATCCCCCCGGAGTGTTTTAACTACCTCAGTGACCTCAGCTCCAGTTATGGTCAAACTATCTCCTTTTTATCTATATTTATAGTTTCTTCATAAAAAGCAGCCCAACATTGATGTATTAATATGAGAAGATGACTGGAGAGATTTTACCAAGCTGACACATCTTGTTACTCACTCCTGTTCTTCAGAAAATGTACATTTCCAGGTCCAGCCTGGGATCAGTTAAGGTTCAACTGTATCCTGGATTATTTTTCCAAAGATCATTTTATATCATGTTGCTTCTTTCTCTACAACCAAATGCACACTCCTACAAAGGCTGTAAAGAGTGTGAAGCACTGTGAAGATGCACTGAAGAGGGAGTGTCAGAAATGGCAGGAGGATCTTAGAGACTGAGATCAACTTCAAGGTGATTAAATAGTTTAATGCAAAGCTAAATTAATTTAGAAAAACACAGGATTTACAGAACAACTGAAGGTAATGGTTACTTTGTTGTTTTATAAAATGTAACTATGGCTGGACCCCCACTCCTCTATGAAAGGCTTCCATTCTGAGACCTGAAAGTTTCAGGTCAGAAGTTGATGGCTGTTGTAAACAACTGGCAGAAGTTCTGATTTCACTGAAAGCAGCTTTGTGGAGACTGGACCTGAAGGAAGTCCACGTCTTCAGTTTCCTGTAAAAACTGCAACGTAAACAAACAGAACAGAATAAACTCTGAACACAAATGTAGTTTAACACCTTGGGATATGAGGAAATCTCTTAATACTTATTTCATTTCAAGTTTTATTTTTATAAAATGTATGTCAACGGCCAATTGGGATGGCTGAAGGGCCACTTCTGGCCCTCAGACCACATGTTGCCCACATGTTTTAAAGTGATGAGAACAGATCCACAGAGCCACAGATCTTTGACTTGGTTTTATTAACTTTACTTGACATCAGTACAGAGACCACATACTGTTTCAGCTTCTTTATTTCCTGCAACATCTTTCCTAAAATGTCAAACATTGGAACCGAAGGCATCGCTGCTACAAACCAAGCTGCTGTTAATCAATAAACTTTATGTAGAATTCAAAGACAAACAAACACATTCCTGTCACTCACTCATCACTGAGGGACTAAAACAAAAGCAACATGCTGTGAGGGAAACATACGACACCTTCAGTGATTTTAGTGAAAACACTTGGCTTTAATCAGAAATCTGCAGCTTCAACGAGCCGACCTGTCACAGTTCAGAGTCCACTCTTTCCTCTCAGCACATCTGAACATTTGCAACTCCTGACGTTAGCTTGAAGTTTCTCAGCAGGGGTTAAAACAAAACAAGAACCAGTAAATCCTGCTGGTGAGTGCTGTGATTTACATCATGTAAGAAGAACCTGCTGATCATCCTAAAGCTCGTCTGAACTGAGTCAGTGTTTAGAGTTAAAGGAAACACTCGGTTTGTCTGAGTTTTAAGAAAACATTTGTACAAGAGGAGAGTTTTAGTTGGGCCAAAATGTCAGATAAAGAAAAGAGATCCTCTAAGCTACAGCATGCAGCTTTCCCACATTCAGATCCATCAGAACCACTTGGTTGTCAAACTGTGCACAGATGACTTCATGTAAACAAACATTTGGACAAATTCTTATTTCCAGATTCATGAACAGGTAAACAACTTATCAGAGCTGAAATGATGAAAATGTTGGATTTCTAAGCAGAAATATAAATATAGTGATGTGATTGGACCGTCCCTAAGCCTTYATCTCCTCTCACTTCTGGTGTCACATTTAACCTGAACACCAAACCCAGCTCAACACCTGCTGCTGCCAGTCTGTGGGCACTCTGTCCTGAACTGAGGGAAACAAGCTGCACACTTTAGCTTTAAAGACCTTCAGCTGCTGACTCAGCATCCAGAGGGACACATGAAAACAACAGAAATCACTAACATATGTGTCATTTACATCACATCTCTTCAGAACAACATGGAGACAGCTGCAGGGCCAACACTAAGGGTTTACCACTCTAACAATCACAAGGAGGTCACCTGAACCAGAGGTCAGCTCCGACCGGACCACAGGCTAAAGGTTCCAGCAGACACACGTGCACTGTACTGCAGTCAGGAGAACACAGATCTACAAGAACCACACCAGGACGTCCATCAGGTCCAGCTGGACTCAGGTGTGGAGCAGAAAGCAGGTCAGTTATTCTGGTATCTACACGGATCAGACCTACATCACTGTGGGCTCATGTGGGGGTGTTTGCCCATTACCTGCAGCAGGTAACACAACTAATGTGACCCATCATATTGAAATGAGGATGAAGTCAAAATTTGATCAAAATGACATCACATTTTAAAAGCTACATTTTGATACCTGGATCATCCTGAGATCAGAAGTAAATCCATATATATGACTTCATTTGTCTTGTTGGGTACCATAATACTTTACTGTTTGGTCTGAATACTAATTTCATGTAATTTTAATGAGTAATTTTTGATGTTAATATAAAGAGGAAAGATCAGATAGCATCTAAATACCAATATTTCCCAGCTGGAAAGAAACAAAAACATTAACTCACAGGAAAAATCAACATTTTAAGGTGTTTTTGCTCAAAATCAGATGTGCTGCTACTGCTCAAAAAAAGCTTAATTTTTTTGATTATATTTCAGACAGTTCATTCACATGATACATTAAGAYATTTATTCATTRTTTYGAGAAAATGCAATTTTTGCATACAATTAAATCAAAACCCTATAGTTGCCTATTTCTCCATATCCCACTTTGACTACATCCTCATTTCAATGTGATGGGTCACAAATATCATCTTTGATTTTTATTTTTTGTGCATTTAAACATAAATGTTAAATTTACAAATGATTCAAACTCTATTTTTATATTAAATGAAATAAATAAAATTCGGGTGTGGCTTGGTGGTGGGCTGGATGTTAAACAGTAAACAGTGAATCAGGCCCGTGTTCTGCTCCAGCTGTAAAGGGGTCCACATGTAGGACTGGGGGTCTGTCTGCTATCTAACCTATCAGGGTTCTAAAGACAGAATAAAAAGCTGAAAATATTTGCAACACCTAACAGAACTCTTACAGAGCTGTTCTCAAGCAGCCAGCCTAGCCTTTATTTCAACAACAGTAAGAAGCATCATTAGAATCCAAATGTACAGGTGAGCATGAGCTCAGCAGGTGCAACAGTAGTCAGGCGGTGTGAATGAGGGGCGGGGCTTGTTGAATATAAAAAGCGAGGCTGAGGTGTATTTACATGAAACACCAGGAGGTGAACTAAACCAAACTATCACAGCTGGCTCAGCCTTCCTGTCTGTTAACCTGCTGGGTGGGGGGGTCGGGGTGGGGTCAGTGCATTACAGAAACATGAACACAGTGTCTGTGAGCAGAGTCCAGACAGCTGCAGGTACAGAGCACAGCAGGTGGGTTTGGAGGGACTTTATTTTTCAAACATTTTCATCCTGAACAAAGGTGGACTCTGCAGCCAGCCATCACCTGGCTGTGTTCAGTGGACATGATGAAACCAGGTCATTCAGTCTAATTCACCCCAGTCTGTCTCCATCTACTGTAGCGGGTCCACAGCCTGCCAGGGTGGGCTGCAGCTGCTGTGGTGGTGTGGGCCCCGAGCTGCAGGTGGGCTGCTCTTCTCTTGCGTTAAGCTGCACAGTAGAGCAGGAGAGGGGTGGGTCTAGCATGGTTAGTGTGAGGTGTGCTGATGGAGCAGGGAGGAGGGGTTAGGACTGGGTGGGTGGGGAGGGAGGGGTGGGGGGACATGATGATGACAATGATGATGATGATGATGATGATGATGATAATGGTGACATGGAGGCTTCTGATGAGGGATCATTCAGTTTTGGTGCGCTTCACAGCTCCAGGAAGCTTCTCTTGCAACCTGTGAGTGAAGAGCACAACATGAGCCGAAGAACACAGCTTTAAGCTCTTTCTGCTGCTGCTTCAACTCTGAGGGTTAGCAATGAGCTAACAATAGCAGCTGCTAGTGTTAGCTCAGTGCTAACACTAGCAGCTGCTAGGTCTGCATCTAAGAAAGACTGCTCCTTCAGAGGAGGAGGAGTTTCTACAGTTAAACCAGTGAAGTCTAAAATATTGGTTTAATAAAGACTAAAGCAGGTAAGAACTGACATCTTCTCTCTTTATCTAACCAAGGCTCACTCTGATCAAATATAAAAAGACAGATAATCCACAGAAATCTCTTATTTCCTGATGTTTCAAACATCACTTCATACTTACTTTGCCAGTGTGGTGTTGACTTGAGTACGTGCAAGATCGATGTAATGATCAATCTGGGTCTGCAGGGAAACAAAGACTCCATCACATCTGCTTTAAAGACCTCGCTAAGTTCAGAGCTGCAACATCCAGGCTGAGTCCAAGTGAGTTAAAGACATCCAGGATTAGTTGTAACATTAGACTTTATTTGATAAACATTTAATTGTAAAATAAAGACTGTAAAAATACTGTAGGCTGTTTAGTTTTTACAATTTAAAAAATATATATTTTAACATGGACGGAGCGGTTTTATTTACACTCAAAGCATTCTGGGTAAATGATGACATCAACTAGGTCCTCGGTGTGAGGCTGCTAGCGAGTTATATCCACCCTGAAGGTTAATCTTGGACAATATCTGATGATCGACTCTTTTAAATGAAACCAGAGAGCGTTGACAGAGAGGAGAAGGTAGAAATGACTCAGCCTGGAACTGAAAACATGGATGGAGGACAACAGAGCTGCTTCATGGAAGAAGAACCTCAGCTTAGCCTGCTAGCCTTTGCACTAGCACCGACGCTATATTGCCTTATATGTATTAGCTCGGCGCTAGCACGACAAACAAGCTAAACTGAGGTCCTCCATCCATATTTTCAGTTGCAGGCTGAGTCATTTTTGTGTTCCTCTCTCTGTCATGTGGATGGAGGACCTCAGTGATGAGAGGAGAATGTGTAGCGCTGAGCTAATACATAAACTTTTAGTTTAAAAATGATAAAAACTAAACAGCCTACAGTATTTTTACAGTCTTTATTTTACAGTTAAATATTTACTAAATAAAGTATAATGATACAGTTAATCAGGGATCCCTTTAAAACAAAGAAGAAGCAAAAACCTCTAAATGTATCAACGGTGAGTTATCCTGGTGAATGTGTCTCAATGGAAACTATTGGATGAGTTGGATCTGGTCAGAATCAGCTGTGGTGTGTGATGCAGGCTTGTGTTGAACTGATATTTGTAACATTTAACCAGAGAAATGTTCACTTGTATCTGTAATGAAACAAACTGAGGGTAGACCTGCCTGTGTCTGGCTGCAGTGTTTACTACAGAAGGCTGTGTGCTGTCAGCTAACCACAGAGGACACATCAAACACTGAATGATGGCTGAACACCAACATCATCATGTTTAAGAGGCAAAAACACAAAACTTCAACTTTCAAAAGTCTGATATATTAAAAAAAAACAGTAAAATGCAGACTCTTATCATTCCACAGCAGTGTAGGGCCCTGCAAAACCTATTTTATTTTTTCCCAAATTCTGTTGTCATTTTTCTAAATTCCACTTTTTTCCCTGATTTACACATTTCCATTGTAACCATATTTATTAACCTAAAAAGTGTGCAACTATACAGTGATTAAACAAATAARTAGACACAGAAATTTAAAAAATAATGTCTGTTATTTCACTTTCACTAATATAACAAATAGCTGTGGTTCAGTAGAACATTAAATTCTTTTTGAAAGGTCAAAGTATTTACCAAGAAAATAAAACTAAAATACTTTGACTGAAGCAGAGTGGATTTATTTTTAACTTGTGTCACATCTCAATGGTGCCACAGGACCAGTGAGACCAACTGTCCATCATCATCATCATCATCATCATCATTAAGACAACAGGAAGATGACAGAATCCACATCCTGTTCAACTGAGACATGTTAAACATCTGATGACTCCATTATTAACACAATCCTGCTGTACAGTATGTGGTAAAGTATTACTTGTGAGTCTTATAAAGCATGTGAAGAAATGATTAGTTCTTTTGTGTGTCAGTCAGCAGTGTGTCATCATGACATGACTTCAGACAGCAGCTGGACTCATGGTGACATCACTCCCTGACCTCAGGCTGAGCAGAGCTCTTCTCTCAGTCTTACCTTATTTTTCTCATAGATGGGAGGCACTGCAAACAGCAGGAYATCAGCTAAAACACACAAAGACAGGATTTCATTAAATACCTTTTTTTTACTTTGTGTTAAAGTCAATTCTCTTTGCAACAGTCTGGGTCAGCTTCACACGTTTATTTAGTCACAAGTGAAAGACAAATTGTGAGCATGTTTCCACTGCCGATGGCTGCAGTTGATACTCTGAGTTCAACAAAGCTAAAGCTTGAAGCTAACACAGCTGAAGCTAGCATGTCACTCAGCTGTTCCTGTTGGAGACCAGTTGATGAACTAATGATCTAGAATCTCTCTAACATTATGAAGGTTCCCACAGCAGAGACAGTCTGGTTTCCAGCTCCACTCAGGACTTGTACTGCTGAGTGGAGCTTTTCTCTCACACAAAAGACCATCCCACCCTGAACCCTGGTCCAGCCTGGTTACTACCTGGATGGGAATACCAGGTGTAAAAACCAATGTAGGAGTTTCACCCACATTGGTCACTAGCAACAGAAAAGCTTTGAAGGTCACAGGTCACCTTCTGGAAGGATGATAAAACATCTGAGGTAAATGTTCTATTAACCACACTGACCTGCATCACTGGTCCACATTTACAGATCTTTGTTTCTAAAATCTACTCCAGCAGATTCAATCATGAACGAGTCGGGCTGCTGAGGTGGATAGAGGTGTGTGGAGTAATAATGTGCACGTCCAACAATACAGCTGTGCAAACAACAAAACCTCCTGCTTACTGAGCCTGTGTTTTTACAGCACAGGACTCATTTTCAGCTGTCTGAATGAGGTAGACCTGATACAAAAGTCCAAACTGAAACAATCCAATAATGGAAGTACTGGACCAGGGCTCTTAAAGGACTCTGATGAGTAAAACTCTTGACCAGAACATCTTTAAAAACTWCAGATTTTCATTTTGTCATGGCTCCAACCTGAACATTACCAAAGATTAAACTGCTGTTTAAAACTAGACTGACAGTTCTGACAGCTACCACAGGCTGACCCCTCAGTCCAAAGGAAACTTATTCATCTGTCCATCAGACATCCATCTGTCCTTCATCCGTCCATCATCTGCCCATCCGTCCACCATCTGTCCATCTGTCCACCATCTGTCCACCATCTGTTCTTCATCTGTCCATCAGACATCCATCTGTCCATCTGTCCATCAGACATCCATCTGTCCATCTGTCCATCAGACATCCATCTGTCCTTCATCTGTCCATCAGACATCCATCTGTCCTTCATCTATCCATCAGACATCCATCTGTCCTTCATCTCTCCATCAGACATCCATCTGTCCATCTATCCATCAGACATCCATCTGTCCATCTATCCATCAGACATCCATCTGTCCATCTATCCATCAGACATCCATCTGTCCTTCATCTGTCCATCAGACATCCATCTGTCCTTCATCTATCCATCAGACATCCATCTGTCCTTCATCTGTCCATCTGCCCATCACCTGCCCATCAGATGTCCTTCAGATGTCCATCATCTGCCCTTCATCTGTCCATCATCTGCCCTTCATCTGCCCATCATCTGTCCATCATCTGCCCTTCATCTGTCCCATCTGCCCTTCATCTGTCCCATCTGCCCTTCATCTGTCCCATCTGCCCTTCATCTGTCCCATCTGCCCTTCATCTGTCCCATCTGCCCTTCATCTGTCCCATCTGTCCTTCATCTGTCCAACAACTGTCCTTCAGCACAGATCTGAAGATCTGAGACCCAGAGGAGTTCTGGGAAAAGAAAAGTTTGTTCTTGATGCTTACCCAGGATGAGAATGGTGATTCCATTAAAAACTGCTCCAACGTAAGTCAACAGCCACATGACCACAGCCAACTGCAGGAGAAACAGAACCATGAGGTGAGTCAGCATTTCCTGTTTTACATGACATCACTTCCTGTCATTACAGACACCCCCACAGAATCATCACCTGCCACTGAAGGCAGAATGGAGATTATAACTGACCGCATGCGTGTTTGTGTTTGAAGTGTTAGCAAAATATCTCTGGAAACTGAATGGAATGTTCTGACACTCTCCTGAAGTCTCACCAAGTCAAGACGTTAAGTCTTGTCAAGTCAAGTCATCAAGTTTCGTCAAGTCAAGTCATTAAGTTTCGTCAAGTCAAGTCAAGTTTCGCCAAGTCAAGTCAAGTTTCGCCAAGTCAAGTCTCTCCAAGTCGTTTCATCAAGTCAAGTCATTAATCTTGACTTGGCATCACTTGACTTGGCAAGTTTCACCAAGTTGTTAAGTCTCAAGTTTCGCCAAGTCAAGAGTCACCAAGTCAAGTCGTTAAGTCAAGTTGTTAAGTCTTGTCAAGTCAAGTCAAGTTTCATCAAGTCAATTTGTAAAATCTTGTCAAGTCAAGTGTCGCCAAGTAGTTAAGTCTTGTCAATTCTCGCCAAGTCAAGTTTCACCAAGTCAAGTCGTTAAGTCTCGTCAAGTCAAGTTTTGCCAAGTCAAGTCGTTAAGTCAAGTCAAGTGTCACCAAGTCAAGTTGTTAAGTTTCATCAAGTCAAGTTTCGCCAAGTCAAGTCGTTAAGTCATCAAGTGTCGCCAAGTGAAGTTTTGCCAAGTGAAGTTGTTAAGTCTCATCAAGTCAAGTCGTTAAGTGTTGTCAAGTCAAGTCATTAAGTTTCGTCAAGTAAAGTCATTAAGTCTCATCAAGTCAAGTCGTTAAGTCTCGTCAAGTCAAGTTTTGCCAAGTCAAGTCGTTAAGTCAAGTCAAGTGTCACCAAGTCAAGTTGTTAAGTTTCATCAAGTCAAGTTTCGCCAAGTCAAGTCGTTAAGTCATCAAGTGTCGCCAAGTGAAGTTTTGCCAAGTGAAGTTGTTAAGTCTCATCAAGTCAAGTCGTTAAGTGTTGTCAAGTCAAGTCATTAAGTTTCGTCAAGTAAAGTCATTAAGTCTCATCAAGTCGAGCCAAGTTTCGCCAAGTCAAGTGTCGCCAAGTCGTTTCATCAAGTCGAGTTGTAAAGTCTTGTCAAGTCAAGTGTCGCCAAGTAGTTAAGTCTTGTCAATCGTCGCCAAGTCAAGTTTCGCCAAGTCAAGTTGTTAAGTTTCAAGTCAACTGTCACCAAGTCAAGTCGTTAAGTCAAGTTGTTAAGTCTTGTCAAGTCAAGTCGTTAAGTCTCGTCAAAGTCAAGTTTCGCCAAGTCAAGTCATTAAGTCTCATTAAGTCTCATCAAGTGTCGCCAAGCCGTGTTGCCAAGTCAAGTCGTTAAGTCTTGTCAAGTGTCGCCAAGTCAAGTTGTTAAGTCAAGTCGTCAAGTCTTGTCAAGTCAAGTGTCCCCAAGTCAAGTCTTGCAATCTCTGACCAGAATGTTCTGACACTCTCCTCAAGTGTCACCAAGTCAAGCCAATTCTCGCCAAACAAAAAAAAAAAAAGGGGGGGGGGGGTGGAGTCTTGCCAAGTTAAGTTGCGATATTGCAGTTGTTCAGAATCTTATTTTTACATTAGAACAGATTGGTTAAGGTCCTGTCACATAAAAAAATGTTTTAGCCAACTTGTGAAAAGTTTGTCCAACACTAAAGATGTCTCAGCTGAAGATGGAAGCCTCTTTAGGACACGTATACTGTAATGCTAACAATTAGATCAAAGATATGCCCATGAGTAAAATAGTCATAAGAAAATGTTCATAAGTCAGAATTAGTTGTCTAAAAGATTACAGTGACAGGACCTTTACGTGCCTGTTCTCTCCCTAAGATGGTCTTAGTCTAAACTTTACAATAAAAGATGAGCGTTATTAGTAAAAACATTTACAACRCCAAGCAAAGATCTGTTAGCTCCAATCTCCTGCTGTCCTCTCAGAATCCTCTCAGTCTCATTCAACAGTTTGGGACAGAATTCTCTGAGCTTATAAATAARAATAATTTTTACACCTGTCTCCAGCTCAGACATCTCACAGCTGCAGACACACCCACAGTCCAACAAGGTGTCCCTCCCKGTTCCTGTCAGGGCTGTTGCACCTGTCAGGGAGGGACGACCTGCTTAACCCGGTCCTGTTTGGACAAGGATCTGATTTGTTTGAAAGTATGAAGGCTTGTTGTAGGGTCTAGAGCAGATTAATGAATGTTTACATTTCAGACTAGAATACAAATTAGCTGCAGTCATGTTTTATACCAGATAAACAGATGTGATTTTAACTGTCATTAAAGAAAAGCCCTCTGCTTTTCATGTCAGGAGTTTTAAACTGAGACCTTCTGATGAAAAATGACAAAGTTGGAGTTGTTTTGGTCAAACTCTAAAAGTTACAATATGAACAATCTAATGTTTTGTTTCCTGCTGACTTCATGAAAACCTCTGAAATACTGATACTACCCATGTGACCAGGAAAGTAACGTGTCTGTCACTAGTTTCACTGCAGAAATCTGGTGCATCACCTCACGTGACTCATATGGTCAGAATRTTATACAGTCACCATGTTCTGATTACAAAGCTCTGTTTATTTTAAACAAATAGAAGCTCAGAGTCTGGGAGATACAGAGAAAGTCTCACATCTAATGATAATCTGGGAGGTGTTGGGGAGGAACCACCTGAACCGGCTCCTTTCAAACCCAAGGTGCCCCTCCCAAATGACTGAGCTTCAGGAATCTGGTGTGAAACTTATCAGACCTGGTTCTGAAGCCAGTCCATTATCAACTTCACTTTATGCTGAAGTTAGAAACCCTGCAGCAGCTTCATTCATTCATCCATGTGTGCTGAATGAAACAGTTTCTAGTCTCAAACTGAAGCAGAATAATCTGCAGGGATGTTGGGGTTAACTGTGTTCTTATCACTGCTGGTGTTCATTTCTCACGCTTCTACATCGTTTGGGCTATTTTAGTTACTCAGCTTATTTTGAACATCATTGCTGACTTTAGGTTTTTAAATTATTAACTACTTTACAAAGATTTTTTCAGAGAAAACATTGTTTTAAAATCTGCTTCAGTTCATTTGTTATGTGTTTTTTATGCTACCTTTAGCTTTCAGCTATAATTTGCTACTTTTGGCTTTTACTGTTAACTGATGTTAGCTTTTGGCTATCCTTTATTTGAACCTTTTAACTAGCATTTTTCTGCTTTCAGCTGCCATGTTACTTTCAGCTAGATTTTGTAAGCTATAGTATTTAGCTAGAGTTCTATGTTTACACCTTAGCTCTAGCTTCTTCAGCTAATTTCATTCAGAGCTCAGCATTACTATTTTAGCAGAAAATGCCGTTTCTCTAATRGTCACTATTTTACTTCTGAGGACCTACTGATGCAGATTTGTGACAAACTGAACTTCTGTTGTTCAAAACTCTGAAGTTCAAAAACAAGCAGCTCTTGATGGATGCCTATCACCTGCTGGCCTGGTAGACTTATTTTATTTATCCTTTATTTCACCAGGCAAAACATTAAGAACAGTTTCTTATTTACAATGTTGGCCTGGTTAAACATTTAAAAACACCAGCTCAGTGAGAGTAGCTGAATCTTTGACATTAATAACACTGACGTGTCACTCTAACAAGCTAAACTTTAGCTCAGTATCCTGCTTCATGGTGTTCTTTACTTAYAGAGACCCAACATCGTTGAGACGTGGTAGTGGCTCAGTGGTGTTGGTGTCCTGCATGTTTTAGCTGCTGCTCTGGTTCCACCTCCGTTTGCTACGAAGGTCTGCAGAGGCTTACTAATTAAGCTCTCCTTAGGTTCAGCTGTGTTGAACCAGAGCGGCACCTAAAACATGCAGGACACTGGCCCTTGAGGACTGACTTTGGACACCACTGCTCTAAATGTATGGCAATATTTGAAAATCTCTCAACTCCTGAGAACCAGTTAGTGCTGAGAGAATCTACACTAAGAACCAGACTGGAGCTCAGATGTGTGGACCTGACTGTACTTGAATCACCTTCACTCTCTGACACCCGGATCATCACCTTTATTGGCAGTGGACACGTCTCTGATAACCCAGCTGCACTGCTGTCCTTTTATGGACGGACAGAGGTCAAAGCATCCACCAAGCCAGGAGCAGTAGGTGTAGGGATGATCCTGGGGTTAGGTTTTTAAATTTGATCAGGTTCTGCACTCTCAGAGCAGAAGCTGACTGCTGCATTAGTAAAGTGGACTTACGAGCGAGCAAACATCCACATCGTCTTTCATCTCTGTGAGAGGCAATAAAAACAAAAACTTGTGTGTGGAAAACAAGTACAGCTGTTAATGGTTTGTCTGTGTGACATGCAGCAGGAGGGAGAAACTGAGCATTTTAAATAATACATTTCTTTTATTTTCCAGAATAAATGGCCAAAACAAAAGAAATAGTTTCCATGTCCAGTGGACAGGCAGCGGGACAGGTCCACCAGTCTGATTATGTTTTAGCTGCCTGAGGCAGTCCTATTGGTCAAAGCCTGTGGTTCAGATGCAACATATGTTAACATCAGGCTTGTTCTCACAGGCTGAACTAAAAATGCTTTCAGCTGAACCTTCATTAGGTACATTTCACCTTTTCTCTCCCTCTACTTCAGACTGTCGCCTCTAGTTTAACTCATGAGAGCAGCAGAGCTGCACAGCTCTGCAGCCAGACAGGAAGAACTGGTGGTGTTAGTTTTTCAAAATAAAGTACATTTCAATGTTTCGTTATAAGCTAGGGCTGCCACGATTAGTCGACTAGTCACGATTATGTCAACTATTAAAATCATCAAAGACTAATTTAATAGTTGATGCGTCATTTTTTCTAACTTTGTATTTTTTTCTTATAGTCGACTAACCACCGATTAGTCGAGTGTAAAAATAATAGTTTGTGGCAGCCCTAATTACCACTACTGTGCATGTGTGTCAAGGACAGATAGGCAGATGTGGCAGTGGAACATGCTGCAACAGTTTGGAGAGAAGGAGAGAAAAAGACGACGCATCAACTATTAAATTAGTTGACGATTTTAACAGTCGACAATAACTGTGACTAGTTGAGTAATCATGGCAGCCCTATTATAAGTGCATAAATATATAAATATATGTGATATGCTTTACATTGTTTTAATATATTATAAAAACAACTTTATTCTGAAGGTGTGGCAGCTTTGGAACTTTTAGGATGTTTAAACCAGRATTACTGAGTCAGCACATCTTGTTATTGTCCATGTTTACTCAGGACCTTCTCTGTTCTGGTGACTGGAAAGGTGAGCACAGAGAGAGAGAGCAGCTGTTTGACTGTTCAGGTGCTCCACATCATGATGCTGCCTCCTCTGTGCTTCACAGTAAGGATGGTGTTCTCAGCTTCACTTGAGCCCTTTTTCCACTAGTGCCACTTAGTGTAGTGTTTGTACGGTTCCAAGCCATTTCCATTAGGCCAGATCCATGGAACCGGCACTTTTAGTATCTACTTCATTGTGGTTCCAACCGGCCCCAGCTGACACCAAAATGCAACGTCAGAACACTGTTCATCACTGATTGTCTAAATTTTTGCAAATGTTTAAAATTTCAAAAGTTATTCATCAAATGTGTTTCCATCTCTCATTTTGCCCATTAATTTTTTTTCAAAATACCTAAAAACCACCTCCACCAACCACCCAAAACACACCCATTGGAACCGGACTGGAACATCAGTGGAAAACCAACCGGTCCGAACCATTCCGACACTGACTGTACCGACACTACACTAAGTGGCACTAGTGGAAAAGGGGCATTGTTCTCCTCCAAATGCAACGATGGTCTAGTTCCATCAGACCACAGGACATGTGTYYAAACATTCTGCTGTTTAGACCCGTGTCCATCTACAAACTGTAATCTGTGTTCTTATGTYGTCTTTGGAGTAATGTCTTCTTAATCTGAGTGTCATTTTAGTCCAGGCTGGTTTCTGACTCTGATCAGCTTCAACAGCATCGTCAYCAAGYCTTTAGYTTATGTTTAGACTGATTMATCTCAGGAACACAGAACCTCCTTCCTGAGCTGGATGTCAGGACATTCTCTTTTATTTTGACTTTCCCATGATGCCACACAGAGAGGCAGAGTGTTTGAGCTCCGTCTTAAAATGTAYCCACAGGTGTGCTTTCAGGTAACTCAAATACTGTCAACTAACAATTGAAAGGTTTCCAAATCATCTGGGCCTTCCTGAGTGGTTCACAGGCAGAGTGATCTTTATTTATGTTCACTGAAGAGAGAAAAATGATTTTGATATCTAGAAAACAGAAACTATTGTGAATCTTAAGTGATTTTAAAGAATGAAAGCTTTACTCTGATTTACTGTCAGGCTGTGAGATAAAAAAGGTTGTGTGTCTTTGTACACCATTTGTAAACAWCTGGTTTCAGCTGTTTTGGGGAGCAGCGTCACCACTTTTCAGCTCATCTTTAAAAACAGAAAAGAGTTAAAMGTTTTGAGTCCAAGGTCAGTTAATGAGGCGGCCATCTTGAACTGTGCTGGAGTTTGTCCTGTGGTTCCTGATGTGTTTCAAGTCAACACATTAACAGCTGCAGGTGAATCAACAGACGTGGAGGACGGGACCAGAACTGCTKCTCACCTTCAGGGAGTCCACAAGGTCCTCAACCAGGAAGAGGCGGCTCATCTGCTTCAGGGCTCGGTTGATGTAGGTCAGACTGGTGTCCACGTGCTTACGGAAAGTTTCAGGAGGGACGCTGACGTCCTTCTCTATCAGSGCTCTGCAGACACAGTGAACAAGAAGGCAAAATAAAAACAGAAAGCAAAGGCCTAACATTCCCCAAAGAGCCCACTGTGTGGAGCCACTTCAGTCTGTGGTTGGAGTTCTGTTTTATTCCACTTTTCTTAGTCAGTAGTAAAATAATCCATAAAACACATTTCTTATGTGCAGTGGGTCTAACGATATATTTATTTTGTCCGTTTGTCTTCGACATGTTATCTTTGGATGTCTGTGCAGTCCAACAACATGAGAATGATTTTATTTTTATTTTTTTCAACATTAGGTTCTTCTACAATAATTAAACCACAAGAGATGAGTTAAAATAGCTTATTTTAGTCATTTCCAGTCAAATTCTTTTCATTAACTTCTTTAAAACAGAGTGTGAACAACTTTTCCCATACATTACCTGTAATTATCACATTTCATTTCAGCTCCTATTTGTCTTAGAGACAACCAGTATTTTGTGTAATGTCTTTTATAAGTCTTCATATAAATTAGAAAGATGCTTTTTTTAACACAGCTGAGTTTTTCCACAGAACTTATAAAGTATCCCTAAACTGCAAAAAAAAAAAAAAAAAAAAAAAAAAAAAAAAAAAAAAAAAAAAAAAAAA
>NW_013952699.1:224149-226689 GCF_001266775.1 Austrofundulus limnaeus
ACTAAAGAGGAAACACGGAGTCTGGTGACGTCCAGGAGTTCAACACTTCAGTCAATGACCACAAAAAGTTTTCAACCAAGTATTAGAAATTAACATTTTATTTACAATTATTTAATCTGTCAAATTACTTTTGAGCCTCTGAAATGAGGGATTGTGAATAAAATGTTTTAGTTTCTCACATGAATCATTCTGTTTAATCCACTGAATTAAAGTTTCTGCGCCTGAAAGGTTTCTTCACCATTCATGGTGGTAAAGTACAGAACCAAAACTAGAAAAATGTTTGTCCAAACAGATACAGACCTGACTGTATTTGGACTTCAAACATCCTTAAAAGGTTTCGAGAATGACAAGAAAAAAAAACTAAAAGAAGCTGGAGGAAAATTTGTCAACTAATAAAGTTAATTGTGACAAAGCCAACAAAAACACACAAAAACTTCTTTAACTCAGTTATTTTGACTGATATTGAACTAAACATTGCTGTGGTAGTTTGAGAATGAGCCCAAGGGTGACATCTTACAATATTACTACTTAATGGTTCAACCAAGACAGCACCAGCTCTGTTACATTTCATCCCATTTTCTTCTGTCATGAAAGAAATGGTAAATGGTCTGAACTTATATAAAAATAAAGAAGCAGGGTGACATGCATTCATTCAATACATTCTAGGCCTTTAACYGTCGTTGGTTTGGTTTTACCAACAAATCCAAACAAACAGCTCGAGTGCAGAAACTGAAGCATGGCGTCTTACTTGAACGGGTGTCCCTCGTTGGACTTCTGCACGGCCTGGACAACAGACTTGTAGATGCGGAAGGTGATGGTGACGCAGAGCAGAGCCAGCAGCAGGTAGGAGACCACGCTGATGACGCTGAAGGCTGCCAGCGACAGCAGCAGCAGCATGGACAGGCCGAACACCACACCCGACTTCTTGGGGTCTCGCCAGTGGATCAGATCCTTCACTGCAGAAAMGTAAAGGTGGGACTCAGACTGCTGACAGCAGACTACAGTTACATTCACTGTAGGTCACAGCTAATCATCAGCTTAAAGGGTTTGATCATTAATGGGCAGATTATTCAACAAGTAAATAAGACGAATTAATAAAACATGTCGTAGAACTGGTTGTCTTTGAGGGGCAGTATGAAAATATACTGGATGAGAATCCAGGACACCACGTCTAAACATCTGTAAAAGTTTGAACTATTTCAAAAACACAAATAAACTGTGGTCTGAAGTCTACAAAACAACCATCTGCAGGCGTCTGAATCATGTTTTTATTAACATTCAGGTTTTTATTAACATTCAGTGAACAAGCAGCCTGTTATGTAAAGCTGAAATGTAGTGTTGAAAAGGGCTGGCACTTGTTAAAACTCCTCCTCCTCAGTGTGTGTGTGTGTGTGTGTGTGTGTGTGTATATGGGGGATATTTAAAAAGCCTTATATGAGTGGTGCTCTAAAAACCACGTGGTCTGATGCCTCAGGGACTATTATGGTCTCAGTGCTGCAGCTACTTAAATAGGAGTGCCCCCCTCTTTTGTCGGCCAAGCAGTGTCGTAGTACTGACTACCACTCAAGATACAAAATACTCGGTTTTATGCACTTCTGACTACATAGTACCAAGGTTTTCTTTTCAAGAACTACAAAATTTCTGTAGAAAAGTTGAAGGCAGCTGCTGCCCAAAACTCAAATTRTTAAACTATTATGGTGACCATGGTAATGCACACTGTGTCCGTCACTCCCTGACTACAAATACAGTGAGAAACAGAGACGATGTGAAATGTAAGCCTCAAAAATCACTGTGTAAAAACTAAAAGTCGAGCGAGGGCAGAATACTGATGGTCACRTGTAAATATTTGTTTCTGCTGTGTTTTATGCAAGATGAGTCAAACTCAAGGCCTACAGGCTAACTGTGGTCCACCACAGCATTTTGTAGCAAGCAGGCCCATCCAAGAAGCATTTATGTCTCAATGTCTGGCTTTCAAGCCAGCATTGACCATAAACTACATATCCATAATGCATATTGATAATTTTACCTGCAAAATGACAGCATACCACCACTAGGTGGAGCTGAACAGGGTTAAAAAGTAGGCGTAATTAACCGTGTAAAATCTCGACAGCTATTTTTACTGCCCAGTTGAACCAGGAAGTGGGAACTTTCCACAAGTGCTAATTCCCTGTAGGAAAGTGGGAGAGTTCAGAATTCAAGATGGCAGCTACCCACCACAACTAAACAGTGAGTCAAACTCTTTTACTTTTAATAGTATTTTTGTTTTATTTATTTCACATTTAGTCAGTTGTACACGTGGTACTTGTCATAGAGTTTAGAGGAGGACTTGTTAAAATGCTGTTTCTATGCAGGAAATACCACGTCGTTGTTAGCTGTGCTCAGCAGCAGAAATAAAACAAAGAACGTGACGTTTCATGTTTAGTCCAAGTTAAACACTAAACGTTAAAGTTAGACACGAAGCGTTAAAGTTAAAGACGAAAACGTTAAAGTTAAAGACGAAAACGTTAAAGTTAAAGACGAAAACGTTAAAGTTAAAGACG
>NW_013952699.1:226858-236521 GCF_001266775.1 Austrofundulus limnaeus
AAAATGAGTTTGATGCCCATGATGGAAGAGGTTTGACAAGTGAAAACTACCACTCACTTCTTCTAACACGCTACAGAATCCTGGCTGTGCATTATTCATTCTGAGGGGATCTGAGAGAAAACATGAATTCCTGAAACCCAACATCAAACTCAGCTGCACRTGGATGAAAAGAATATCCATCTCCTTAAAGAACACTGTACACAGTGTTCTCACTTTGAACTGTGGGTATTTATGTGTACTCACAGGGTAGCACGAGTATATGACGGCCCTTATTCATATAACTCTCCAAATCTCCTGCCCTCTGTGCTCTGCTGAGGCACAGCAGCCTACTTTCACTGCACTGCTCTTACGAGTTCCACACAAATAATACTGAAACAATACTGAGCATCCTCTCTACCTGCAGAATCTCTCCACATCTGAACAATCTCCATAAAACTTGAGAACACCTCTGGAGAAGCTGTCTGCATGTTTTTGTTGCTTGTTGAAAGTATAAGAGCCAACAGTAGCTGCTTTGAGGAGTCAAATGAAGTCAGTAAAAAATTATATCTATGAACTTGCACTACAAAAAGCAGAGCTTCTTATTCCAAACCAAATAATATGATTATCAACCTGCTAAACAGCTTAAGAAGATCAATGATTGTGACAGCTTTAAATCCAAACTGTAGCTTCTACTGTTCTTTGCCTTTGCTTCCAAATTAACTCTTGGTTTCTGGTTACAAGCACAGAGTTGTGTCCTGTCAGCTCTTGGTGTTGACTAATATACGAGCCGAGTACAAAATGCAGCAGGATTACTGCTCACATACCAGCCTGTGTGTATATGTGTGGAATGGAGATCAAGTTTGCAGAAAAGAGACAGCACTGCAAAACTAGTCAATTGAACTTTGACAGAACATTAAAGTCACATTGATCCCCATCGCTTTGCAGAGAACTGAATGAAGAGACAAGAAGCAGTGTTGAGTAGAAAGAAGCCTGGGCTCGACTCGTTCCTGTTAGTGTGAATTAGTTTAAGCTCAGAGTCTTTCCACTGGGTGATCCCACCCACTTCCAGCTCAGCTCTGATGAGGTTCTAAGTGAGTTGAGATGAAGATATGGCGTCAGCTGACTGTAGGCAACCGAATGGCCAGAGAGAGACGTCAATCATGAGCGTCCCCTCCACAAGACTCAAATCCACAATTTTTTAAAAACTTGAAACTGCAGCACTCATTTATGTTATTTCCATTTTAAATAAATATCTAATACAGCCATTAAAATGGCAACATGTCAACCAGAATCATGATGTTCATTGGCCAATAACAGAACTCAGAGAGAGCAAGCTTGATTTAAGAGCTGGCCCTGACACAATCACTGAATTCTTTAAAAATATGGCAGTGGATGATGTGTGCTTTGTGACTTTATTTCACTTATGTTTGTAGCTGTGTCGTGGTAGCCTTTGATAGAAAACACTGGTGCAGCAGTTTTAGGTGGATGAGCTATGATGATCCTGCCCACATCAAAGTGGTTATGAAAACCAGACTCGAGCAGACGGGAGTCGTGGTGAGACTGAACAATGGAAAATCAACTATAATTATGTCAGTAGATGCTACTCAGGGAAACCCAAGTATTGGACATGAAGGTAGAAATTGGACACTGGAGATTAGCTGTACTGCATGACTATTTGGATTTTTGCAAGCCAAGACTAGTACACCATATTTAAACTCCCCATCCATTCCCAGTCTACTGGCAAGTTGCAAAAGGGCAGAGAGCATGAGTGGGTCACCGGCTCAAATGCACCAAAGAGGACCACGGGGTCATATGCAGTCATAGTCTTGTCTGTGTACTGAGGTTTGGCTGCTTAGAATATTCCTGATACTTGCAGTCTTACAGATTTAGTTTGCCATCGCCATCTTCTCTTTTTAACTGATTATTTGTTGTAAGTATTGCAATTTTATTCTTTATTTACAGAATGCAGCTCAAAAAGGTAGCAATTGCAAAATAATAAAAATTTATCACAGAAATGTTCTATTTATTTGAGTGCTTTGTTTACACTGACTGTGTGCATGCATTTCAGAATTGAATATCAATATATTTTGAAAAATTGATACTCTGTGAAGGTTTTATTTTTTTATATTCCAAAAGACGAAAACCAGAACAGGCTGTTTTGCTGTGGCCATCCAGCTTCTTTCTGACTTCAATCCAGATTCTTATTTCTGCGCCACCAGTCCCTCAGACTTTTCGCTTACTAGTTGTTTTTAAACCAAACCATGTTAGGATACAGGGTTTTCTCTGTGTAAATATAATCAAATGAAGACTACATCGTTTTTGACGTCTGCAAATAAATGCCTCTATGTGTTTTCAGAGCAGAGAGGRCTTTGGGGTCATGGCACTCAAAAAAATGACTAAATCTAAAGTGACCAGGCTTTATCCAATTTCATTTAGTGCACAACGAAGGTTCCAAAACGAACTGCCTGATAATGTACACATGAACCCTTCACCACAATTGCATGGCCTCTGCTCAACACACTTGTGTGTCGCGTGATAAAATTAGTGTGATTTGATTGGCTAAAAGCTTTTTGACTCAATCTAGTGCTGCTTGCTTTGGCTAGGGAGGGCAACACAGAGGTGTTCTAATTTGCAAAAAAAGTTTAGAAAATCTGTAAGTAACAAATATCAGAAAATGTTTATAATAGAATAGTGGTGAACTACAACAAAGATGCAACATTACATCATCTAAAACAGTATTGAATGAACTATTAAAAAAGACTACAAATGAGTTGAACATTGTGTGAAAAAGGTGTTTTTGCTCCAAACAATAATATAAAGCACATCTACAAACTGTGTGGCTTGTAGTATGGACTGTTGATGCTGAGAAATAAAATGGAAAACTAAGAACACATTTGAAGTAGTGAAGAAAATAAAAGATGACAAAGAAAGGCCTTTTGAGAAGTGTGCATGGGGTTAGCAGGCATACTGCCCAGAGAGAAGAGGTGTTACCTGAGAAGTGGGTTAGTATTGCTGTCAAGACATGCTCAGCAAGATGGTAGGCTTCAGCTACCCATTCATCTATGGCTTCCACCTCCTTGGAATGTGTGTTGTCACAGATATGGCTGCTCTGGGAACACGGAGGATTCGGAGCTGTAGCCCCAGGTGTAAAACTGGGGTTAGATTGATTATGATCTAAAACGTCTGATTGGATGTTCACTACCTCCTCGTCTTTGCTGCCCAGTCCTTTGAGAGCACTGATTGTAAGGTGTTCTTGTTCATGATCCAACACCATGCTTGGAGAGGTGTGGGAAGGAGAGCTAAGTGCCATGCTGAGCTCATTCTTAGAGGGAACACCTTGATGGACATCCTCACTTTCTTTATCCTGCTTAGATTTCAGGCATTCTCTCATGAAATCCACAAAACTATCTGTGGGCTCAGAGACCAGGCTGTTGTTAACTCTGTCCAAGCTGCTTGTTGGCTCAGGTCCACTAAGACCAATTTTAGGGTCCTGCTGGATGTTACCAGATTTCACATCATCTACAACATTGTCAGTAGGTACTCTCTCAAGAAACTGAGWGTCGCTGATTCTGCTCATTGTTTCACTTTCAAAGCAAGAGTAAGGGTTTTGGACGTCTTCCTCAAGAGATGGCTGACGGTCTTTATCATTGAGTGAAATGGCGGTGTCTAGATCAAGCAGGTCTTCAACGACTTCATTCTGAACAGGATCAGAAAGAAACCGCTCCTTGGCATTGCTTAGCTGTTTATCTTCACTGTATTCCAGGGAAGATGTTACTTCAAAGTCGTAATCAAATGATTGTCGGTCATAAATATCATCCTGCATGAAACTGGACAATGGAGGCGGTGCTGTGACAGTAAAAGCCTCTTTTGGTGCCTCACTTCTCTTTTCATCTTCTTTGGAGTGATGGTAAGAACTTGAATCTTGAAAAGACAGATCTGTTTTGCTTGGCCTAACAAGAGTAGCCTGTACTTCATCTGACCACTCATCATCATTGTCTGGGAAGTCCACTTCTTTATCACTGACTGCAACTGGGGGAGGTTCAGCTTTGACAGGATCTTGTTGGTCTGCCTGTGGTTGGTCAGCCTGTGGTTGGTCCGCCTGTGGTTGGTCCACCTGTGGTTGGTCAGCCTGTGGTTGTGCTTGGGAAGCATTCACTGCTGAATCCACCAAATCTTTTGGTTGCTGTTCAGTTTCTGGAATTGATTTGAGAAGTTTGCGTTTTGGAGAATATTCAGCATCAGAGTCCACAGGTGAGGACGGAGGTGAGTAGCCTTCCATAAATTCAGTTTCCAAGGGGCGTGTTTTAGGTAGTTCAGTTGTATTGTTTTCTGGCTCTGAAGATTCTGAAGCCTCCCTGGTTGGGTCTTTAACAACCTCATAGTCCTCCTCTTCCTCAGGCTCCATTTCCATTTCGTCTTCACTGTAGTTTGGCTCATCTGTTTCTATAACGTTTATTGTTGGAACCTGCATTAGCTTTCTTTCAGACTTAGGAGGGGTCTCTTCTTTAGTGGCACAAAAGTCAGGGGCTGTAGAGCTGGAAACAGTGGWAGTATTATTTAAAATAGAGCTATCAAAAGATTGTGAAGGGACAGATCCAAGAACCCTCACTTCATCTTCAATGACTGTATCATCAGACTCTCCTGAACTATCTCCTTCACTTGTCATTTGCTGCTTCAGATCTCCACTCAAGACCTTCTCCTCAAGTGACATTTTCTGATTAGCATCTGAGCAAGCTAGAGAAGATAGAGGGGGAGATGTGGTACCAAAGCCTGAAGGAGGAGCTGGAGGGGACTGAATGACTGAATTGTGATTTGATGCTGCCTCAACACTTGATTTTTCTTGATCATCCAACATGTAGGCTGTTGGCAAGAAGCTAACGTCAAACTCTTGTTCGATTCCTGGTTTCTGTGCGGCAGGCATGTTGGCTATGTTTTCCGCTTCGACAGGATGATCCATGAAAGCATCAGGGACAGCAGCAAAGGCAGCATGAACATCTGTGTCACTCACTTCTGATGGAACAGAGATGATGCCTTTAGTTAAATCCCCAGCATCAAAATCCAGTACAGGTGGTAAATTAGCCTTTATCCACTGTTCGGTCTCTTCAAACTCATTGACTTGTCTCATGTCTCCAAGTATTTCAAAGGGTGACTCCGGCGACTCCTGGTCTGCGGAATGTCCCATTTTTATTTTCTCAGATGAAGACTGAGGGAGTGATTTTGTTGCCTCAGAAGATTTTGTCACCTCAGAGGGCGATTTTGTTGTTTCAGAAAAAGATTTTGACATTTCAGACAGAGGTTTTGTTGCCTCAGAAGGAGATTTTTTCACCTCAGAAGRCAATTTTGTTGTTTCAGAAAAAGATTTTGACATTTCAGATGGAGATTTTGCCACCGTAGAGGAAGATTTCTCATGGAACCTGTCTTTGAGGGGCATGAAACCCCCATTGCCTCTAAAATCAGTTTCCTTTGTTTTGGCAGCAAGAGCTTCTAATGCCTTTATTCGCTCAGACACAGGTGAAATCTTCACCGGAGAGTCTGGTTCTCCACCTACTGGCACCTCTTCATTTCCGTGAATGCTAGCTGAGGATGAGTCAGGTTGGGAAGAAAAGCGTAGCGATGTAGCTAAACCACATGGTTTTTCAGAACCTGGGACTTCGGTCTTGCCTGAATCACCGATCATGGATGACAACAAGGAAGACAAAAGTGGGAAGATCAAAAAAATAAATAAAATCACTATTACTATACTTTCATGCACCTTTATTACTATTCAGCTATGCCTTAATGTAGCAGCCCAAGCATTCATGCAATGTTTCATGGAAATGTAAGGCGCATCATTATTATTCATATGCATGCTGCTCTTACTAAGTCATTTCAGGTAGAATTCAGTAAATTAACTCAAGAGAATTATTAAAAGCTGTAGAAGACATAAAATCTCACTGAAGATCAGCACAACTATAGTCAAATAAGATGAGGTAATCTTAATTATAAAAAAAACTATTTGATTGTTCAGCCACATTGTATTTACACAGTTATACCTAGGGGTGTAAATCAGCAGCTTTACCAATACAAAATATCGATTTGTTTGGATGACAAAACATTTTTTCTCAATCTCAAAACTCTGTTATGATACGATTTAAATTCATTTCACAAGCCTGCGATCGATAATATGATCATTTAAATTGATATAACAACATGGATTGGTGTACTGTTACACTCCTAGTTATTACCTAGATTATTTTTAACTTCACACAGATTAAATTTTTCACTCCGTTAAGAAATCTGTTCCTTCCACAGATTAAGGATGACCCATGATTCTTGTGCTCTTCAACCTTGTGGAGCAGCAGAATTATACACTGAATGAAGTTATTCCTACAGTCAAAGATAGATTAATCCATTCATAGTAATATCTTTGATGTTTTAGAAGAATCACCCGTAAAATCTTCCATTTTGTATTGAGTTGTACATTTGTCTGTTCTATTTAGGTTGAGCATTACCCCTGGGTTCACTACTCCACTTATCGTAGTCCCCTGGGTTGTGTGTCAGTTACGTCAGCCCTCTCACGGCCATAAACCAGAGCATGAAGCTGTTCCATGTTACTGAGCTTTAACTGTAACAACTGCTTTAGCTACGAGACATTTATTGCTTTTACTAAGCACTACATAAATGATTATGATACTTCTGTAAATTATTGGGCTCTTTTTTGTTAATGAACAAATGTGCTTTGAAATGTTGGGTTTGACTGGTCCTTGTGAAGTTCTGAGTAAACAGGACAAGACCAGAATATTAACCAATGCTAAAAATTAACTAGACGTCATATCTAGTTACAGCAAACAAAGGTTTGATGACCTAATGTTTTTAGATAAACCCTGCTCACTCTTAAATCAATGTACTTTGTATCATTGATGAATTCTTCAAATTGTCCATTAAACTTTAGATCTGTTGACACGCAGTCTAATCTGTCCCTCTGTAGACCCAGGTCTTTGCTGATCTGACTGGATCACTGTGTTTGGACTGCCTCCCCTGCTCCACAATACAATACTTTGTTCAAACTAGGCCACATGAACAAACTTTTCCATCTTGCCAACAGCATTGTAGTCTTTTGCCTCTGCTCCAGAAAATGAATTTCAAAACAACCAGTGCTGTGGAAACCAAAGGTTTCATAACTGCAACAGAAATCCTTTCTGCATCAGTTTTTTAGTCATGACTGGTGCGTAAAACACATGACTAAAGAAATGCTAAAAGGTTTTCACCGACTCTTTTCTAAGCACTTAATTTATCTCTCATTGCAAACTGGAAAATAATCCCAAATCATTTTTCATTTCAATGTCACAATAATAATGTTGACACTTGATGAACACAGACAGAAGCTCAAAACTTCAAAATCTGAGCAGAAATCCTTAAAAACAAAACAGTATTTCAAAAACCACCACAATAGTTTTGAAAACATTTCCCTTTTATTTTTAAACATGAGTTTATGACAAAGTGAGAAGAAAAGTCAGAAGGTATTTAAATTCCAAAATGTGGAATTTAATTCTGCTAAAGTTTGTGATGGAAATGTATGAATACTTTTGTAGCTAACACTTTATTGCTCTTTCATGATCTAAACCCAAATAAAGTTAAGTTAATGATAGTTCAAAGGTTTGCATTTAATTATAGGTACAATAAAGTTTTCTGCAGCTACTGGTTAACTTGCCTTGCTGGAACTAGATAGCAGGCTGGATAGTAAGGACCTTAGCCTTTAAATAAGTTCAACTCTGGACMAACAACTAAAGTACCATAATTACCTTGTTGTGGATAAGGTGACTAGTTTAGGCCTCTGGGTTAGTGGTTTGTCAAGCTTCAGGAGTTTTAAAACATGTATTTTTTAAAGTACAGCTGGAGATCACTGATTTCAGTGACTTTAAACAGTTCGCCTGGTTGGCCATGATTATGCAGCTTCAAAATACTACAGTAGATTTATCAAATGGCGTGTATTTACTGCCAGTAAGCTTTCCATGCTGCAGAAAACAGACTGAATTGCAGAAATGGATGCTAAAGATAGAATTAGGTCTGTCGAAATAAGGATTAAATCAATTAATCATATGACAAATTAAAATGAGGTTAATCATTTACTTTTGCCTGTTTGTTTTCTTTGTATCKCCCTGTTTTCTACTCCTCAGCGTAGGGAGGAGTGAACTCTGGTGTCGGATTTGCTGGGTGAATGGTCTCTAGCCTGTGAGCAGATATTTAGTCGAAGGAGCTTCTGCAGTTTTCTAATGCCTCCTTTCAGCAGGAGATGCCTCGAGATGCCCTCAGGGCACAGTGTCAGCCTTAGGTTAGCAAAGAGTTGTTTTTTACACTACATGAACTTCTGGAAACTTTGTTAGCAGCATGTGGATGACAGCAGTTATTTTATGAAGCCAGAAGTTGTCTCATAAAGGAAAAATGGTGCCGGCTTTGACAGGAGGTGGGGAGCGTTGTGTCATCCAGCAGAACCTTTATTGTGACGGGCCTAGATAGAATTTATTATAAATGCAAAATATCATATTTGTTAAAGTGTGGATTTGTTCTAACAATCCAAGTTATTTCCTATTTGATGTTTTCAGTAAAGTATTTTGGCTGCTGCAGGCTCCTGTACCCTCCTGTCTGTAGCTGCAGTAGTCCTTATAGACCCAGGCCATGAACTGTAGCCTTTTTACAGTGAAGCACTTATTGTCCTAAAGCTAGAACGGTTTCTTTTCACATGAACTTTTCTTTAACACTGGATTGTATTTGATCAATAAATGACACGTAGTTTTTTTTTTTGTGTTGCACTGAAGCTATTTTTGCTGGGTTTTTGTTCAAATTTGCCTAAAGTAAAAAGTTTGGATGTTATACTAATGAAATGATGTTTTATCAGTCCACTGTATAAAATTAAAATACCTTTTGGTTAAAAAAAGTGTTACGTCATTAAACTTTAAGGAATTTAATAAAAAGTAAAAAAAAAAATCAAAACTGATTTCATGAAGCCTTAACTCTAGTGGTTAGCTTAGGTCTGCAGGCAGTCCTGCTGGATTGATGAAAATATTTTATAGCAAACCAAAAGCTTTCTGTGTAGGGCTGCACAATAAATGGCAAATTTTTCATTATCGTGATAACAGCCAGTGCAATAGTGGAAAAAAAAAAGCATAAATTGCAATAAATGATTGGCTCCAATGTTTGCATAATGTGGCTTGTCAGATGGACAAAATGGACCAAAAAACCCCCATCAAATCATAATCACGCATGTTGTAATGCAGGGTATCTGCAGGTTTTAGCAAGTCAAATTTAAGACTTTTTAAGATCTTTTTAACACCAACTTGAATGAAATTTAAGACTGAAAATATAAGCGATGGTTCGAGGATTCTACTGTATTACAACCAAGCACGTGTCACTCAATAAAAAGTATTGAATATAAGTGTTCTGGTGAAATTAGCTGTATTTTACAAGTGCAGTTATTTGGWTGGAAACAACCAACATAAAATRCATCTACTAAAWAACATTCATGGCATGAAACTTGTGTTTTAACCTCCAGTTTTGCCTTTATACAAAAAGAAGTCATCCAGCCAACTGTCAATAAACAACATGCACTTTAATCTGCAGCATCACTATCCAACAAATGTCTGAAGGAAGAGAGGTTTTAACAACTTTTCTGTAGTTTATTTTTATGTAATATCAGTGTTTTGAACT
>NW_013952699.1:236572-239931 GCF_001266775.1 Austrofundulus limnaeus
GCTCATGTGGTGATACTGATTGATGATCTGACATCCTTCTAGAAGGCAACTTGTGACCTATTATGGTCAAAGGTTTTCTATAGATAGTGACAATCATAGTCATACTATTTATTTTTCATATTTGATCATTTATGAATTATATTTATCACAGTTCAGTTAGTAGTATAGTTCTAAATATAACAAAAGTTTAACACATCCAAACAGACAAAACACCTCATTGTTGTTAAAACATTTTGTAGAATTAACTTGTTCTTCACAAGTTTGAGGGAAAATTAAATTTAAACTGAAACAAATGTCTTTGCTGTGATCTGGAGTCTACAAATATTCCTCTTTTAGCTTTAATAAATGTTTAATTCCTGAAGCAGCAGCTACAACTTCTCTCTCACCATAAAAAGGATGAGAGGGCTCACGCTGTGACGCGCACTCTGTCGGACCCGGAGTTTGGTCGCGAGCGCAAGTTGCACATGTTGTTTACGTATCACAATAACTTAAAATGTTCACGTGTATTTGGCCCGGTGTGCTTTCTATAGTAAAATATCGACAACGCTCTGAACACATAAATGTTTAACACAATCGGACTTTAGATGCAAAAAGTCTGGGCTTGGCTCTGGATGGGTAAGAGGACTCAGGTAGCTCCTCAGCATGTGCAAGTTGAACGTCTTTAAAATAACTACGACACTCTGAACACAACAACGTTTAACCCGGCATTTAAAACAAAGTTAGACTTTAGATAAAAAAAGACCCAGGCAGGTTGGGTCTCGGTTCTGGAAGATGGGTTGAACGGTGATACAGCTCAGGTCTCCTCGGCTGCAGTGAACTGATCATATGCGAACACGTGCATTTAATGCTTAGACATTTAATAATTTATTATATAAAACTTTACCTTCATGCGGGGTGGGTGGTTCTGGTAGCGGGTCGAAAAAAGAAAAAAAAGTCCTTGGAAAAGTCCGATCAACTAGTTCATCTGCAGTTCTGATTCCGCTCAGACAGCAGGGCCCGCCCTGCTCTGCTCTGATTGGATAAAACTCTGACTCTGGTTCTTTTATTGGTTGAAAGCAGTGTCAGTTAATCCACCACAACAGAAGTTTATTTTTTTATTTTCTCAACAGGAAATGCGCTGCAGAGCCGGCAGGGGAGACAGAACTTTAATCGCTCCTGCCCGACAAAATTTAAGACTTTTGAGTAACAAATTTAAGACCAACTTGCACACTTTTTAACAAATTTAAGACTTTATAAGGCCTTAATTTTAGATATGTGAATTTAAGACTTTTTAAGGACCTGCGGATAGATACCCTGTAATGGGAATTATGTTTTAGTTATTTCTGCTCTGAAGCCAGAGCAGAAAAACATCAACACTTTATACTTAAGAAATTTTTGATTTATCACAAGTCATATCAACGTCGCAATTTTAAGCACCGTTATCTCAGGTTTTCTTGATATCGTGCAGCCCTATTTCTGAGTTGTGATTTTAAAATAAGCTACTTGGTACAACCAAACTGTGCTGTGTGTGACTGCATAGTATGGTTCATTTTTGAACAGGCAACCAGCAGTATCATTTTAAAACCTATTATATACACGATTGTTTCAAAGAAAGGTTGGTATCTGTGGTGATATACTACAAAACACCAYTTGTTTACAGAAATCTATAATGCCAAGAACCACAGGCTAAAAAGAAGCTGAAATAAAAAGCCAAAGTATTGAAAGTAAACTTACTTAATGCTTTACCAGCAATGGTTTGAGACATGCACAAACCCTACAGAGCTAAAAGCAAATAATGAGTGGAGGGTGAGTGAGCAGCTACAGGCCATGGCAGACCCAGGCCAGTAGGTGGTGGATGGTATCTCCAGTGCCACTCATCCTCAGAGACAGTTGATACTGGGGGGGAGGGGGATCCAGATACTAGGGCAGCGGGAAGGAAGAATCATTCTGCTGGGACACAAACCTGATCTATTTTTAGGTTTCTGCTCTTCTGTGCACAATGTGAACTTGAACTTCTCTGTGTTCTTAAAATAAAGTGGCAATCTTGGGATTATCCTGAACCTAGAGTCAGTGATGCTGACCTGAATAAAGCTTGCTAGCAGCTGGCAAAGACTAAAATGGACTACATTTCTAGAAGCAGCAGCAGAGGAGGTAATGTTCGGTGTCTGAAACTGTGGCTCAGTTAAAGATGGAGATATAAAGTAAAACAGAGTTTAGCTGTAACTGCTGGTGGTTTGTTTCACCAACACGTTGATAAAAAGAGAAGGTATTTCATGTCTACACGAACACAGGGCCAARCTTTTCATACCCCTTCAACATCTAGTCACATTGTAACCACAAACATTTTACTGGGATTTAAGTGACAGACCAACACAGACTGGAGAACAACTACACATCATTTTTAAAACGCTAACTTCAGCTCCATCCATCTTCTCATCTGTTCTGAGAAGCTTCCCTGTCTCTGAAGAAGAAACTCAGCCCACAGCATGATGCTGCCGCCACCATGTGTGTTCAGGGTGATCTGAGCAGAGCTGCTTCCACATGTTTGTGTGTCCTGGTGTGACTTGTGTCAAACTTAACAGGAATTCTTTTGAGGCTCTTTCAACTTTCTGTCATTCTTCTTGCTCTAATAAGAACTGTCCTGACAGCTGTTGAAAGGCCTTTAGGTAGTATTCTGTTAGAGGGTCTTGACACTTTCAACTCTTTACGTTTACAAAATTTACAGAGGTTTACGAACTTTRCATAGTGTAAAAAAAATAAATGTCTCTCTCTCGCTAACTCAAGGTTTGGCACAGTGCCCTGAGGGCGTCATGAGGGGCCGCCAGCTGAAAAAGGGCATCTTAAAACCAAGCGGTGTGTTGTAAGGATGCCATGACACCCCTCCAGCTAAAGGCCTGGATGCTCCTCCACAGTTATCATGAGCTTCTTGATTGCTTCTCACATTAACAGATAAATTAACTTTCCTTGCTCAGCCTGTCAGACAACCATGTCTGCTCTTTTGTTTTACAACTTCAACAATCCTCTACTTGATCTGTCTAGTATGTTTCTTAGTCATCATTAGGGTTGGGCAATATTGGCAAAAAAATTAATCAAGATTCAGTGTTTCCCCTAGGAAATTGGTCTTGGCCGGGGCGGGGGGGGCTACTTGTTTTATAAAAACAAATTTACGTGACTCATCTGCAATTATGGTAATAGATTTACACATACTTGAATATTTAATTGCTTAACTACATCCTAGTTAAGGACACCTCATGATAATTATCAATAAAATTATTATTGATAATAAGTGATCAGAACTGTGAGCAGCAGATGATCTGAGTCCAGAGTTCTCAGTTTGAAACCTTCTGGAGCTCTTCTGTGTGACTCTAGGTGTGACAGAG
>NW_013952699.1:241601-259145 GCF_001266775.1 Austrofundulus limnaeus
CATTTTCTTTTAAAGAAAGAAAAAATAACTTGCAAAGCTGTCGCATCGGTGCAACATGATTAAAAGCAGAGCTGCGCGTCTAATCACACACGTCTTTCTATCTTTGTGAGGACCACACACAGCGCTCAGCCTCGCTCTGCGCCGTCTTTGTCCCCAAGTTTGGTGAGAGATGGATATGGAGGGACGCAAAAAATAGCTCTGGACTTGATCTGGCCTTATTTAAATAAAAATGACTACATGCCGTGAAATTCTTAGAGGGGCGGGCCGTCTCGTTGGCGGGGGGGCTGTATAATGGTAGGGGAAACACTGCGATTAATTGTGGTATTTAGCCAATAACGATTAATTTGACGATTAATCTCCTGGAGTCCTAGGACACCCTTATGTCCTAGTCACATGACCACTTTAGAAAAGATTTGCTCTTCGTAAAAATCTGTTCCAAATTGTGTCAAAATCACAAACCTCAGAATATACATCAAATTTTTTAATTGTGTTGATAAATAACTTACAAAACTTTTTTTAAATGTTCGTCATATCTGAAGTGGAGAGGAACACCGAGCGGACTCTACCTGGTGGCATTAATCGTATTAATTGTCAAGTGCCAACAAAATAATAGATTGTTTTTCTGATGATTAATCACACACGATACAATTATGCCCAACCCTAGTCATCATGATGCTTTTTGATCACAGATGTTCTGCAACAAACCTCTGAGGCTCACAGAATATCTGGATCTGTTAAATTACAGAGGTGAACTCTAAAGACTAGGTATGCACCATGTATCAGCATCGACATCTGTATTGGTCATCTTTTAGAATATCTTACCAGTCCGATAAGTACAACTGGGTCAATATTTATGTCCGATATTGATTTTCCCACTTGTTGCTGTTTGTGTTTCTGCTTTGGGAGGAGACATGTTTGGTCCAGTGGTAACTGATCATGATAGTGACGCTGTGCAGGAATAAGTGAAGTAGAGCCATGTCAGAGGTCTGGTTTTTTTAATGGTATTGGAAAAAAATGTTTGTGCGTTTATGTATATAAATACTTTGTGTGTTTGTATATCGGTAAATATCAGTTATCGGCGACATGGATAGATACTGATATCGGTGCATCCCCACTGAAGACAATTGGATGCCATTTTCAGATTTGTATTTGTAACAAAATTTAAAACATTTGTTTTCTTCCACTTTGCAGTTCTGCTCTACTTTGTGTTGGTCTGTCGCATACAATTCCAGTAAAATACAGTAACGTTTGTGGCTGTAAAGAGAAAAAAGTTTAGGGGTATGACAACGTTTTCAAAGCCCTGTAAAGTGCTTTAAAAAGCTCTACTGCTGCTCAGGCTAGAACCATGCACAGATGCATGGCTTGCAAATCTAAAAATAAACTGACAACGAAACCTGTCAAAGGTCAATGTTTCTAACTTGGGCATTAGCTAGGAAGGTTATATCTCTGTAGGAGAGTTTGGGAATGCTTAAGAAGTTACTTATTTGTTTTTTTATGTTATTTGCCAGTAAAGTAGGGGAAATACTATTAGTGTAGCAACAGAAGCGTTGGAAACAGACAGAGACAGTCTGTAAGAAGAACAGGATGGTAAAAACTAGTAGTGGTAAAGAAGCAACTACCATCAGGAACTGACGGTTCTACTCTGGCTTCAACAGATTTGTTGTTTTTATGCAGAGTATTGCAAGCAGATAAGGGGCACCAGAAAGAGGAATGATGAGCATCAACAGGCCAGCATGAGAACAGTGTAGAGGGACAGAGCAGGCGAGCAGCAGAAGGAAACCATAAACTTGCCTTGAGGAGACTGAATGAGAGATACAGGCGAAGAGGAAAGAAAGGAATCTGAAAAAATTGAAAACAAAGAAAGAAAAAGAAAAAGGACAGAAGAATGATCATCTGAGAAGAGCTGCTAGTCACTAAAACCCATTCAGACAAAAACAGTTTAACAGCTTTCACTTATTTTACTTTATAAATCTTAATGCTTTACATGAACTTTATAAGATCTAAGAAAAAATGCTGATGTCATCTGAAATGAAAAACCAATTACAAATGCACATTAATACATGCACACACATTTGCTACGCAGGTCAGACAGTTTCAATAAAAAACAAATTTACCTCAACAAAAAGCCACCAACACGTCTCCAGCACTGTAGGTATAAGTTTCTTCACTTTGTGCATATTTCAGACTAACGTTAAGGACTGAAACAGCTCTTATTCTGTGTGTCTACTACTGATGCACACTGCAGGGCATGCCTCATTCCTGAAGTGGTGGCACCAAACATACAGCAGAAAACCTGTCAGTCCGGCCATGAGTAGAAGAAGAAAACTTAAATAAATGTTTGTTTGGAGGAAATCATGAGTGAGGAGATTTGGCACTAGTGACATAATTTACTGCTCAGGACCACAAGGACAAAACCTGTCCAACTCCTGCTGAGAAACAACCCAAACATTGTTTCTTCAGCTGGTCTTTTAAACAGCTGACAGCTTCATGTATTCTAACCACCTTTGGTTAATGTCCTAACTGTGTACTCCTGAGTAGATTACTGTGGTACAGCTGATCTTTTAACATATGATTTGCCTAAATAGATGCAAAATCTTGAACAAATATCCTCCTTAATCCTGCTAAAATGCAAAGCTACTTGGTAGCTCTGTCTGATTATTACACGTCATTTAAAGTGAACCTGAATACCCCATCAACTCAGAGTCCAGATACACAAAAACCTAAAGAATCAGTTTATATTACTGTGTTCACTGTAAAACCATGAAACATATCCTCATCTTCACACCAAAGCTTGTTGCATGCTTCACAAGAACCAAGAAAATTATTCATTTTCTTGAGGCATCAAGAACAAAAACAAAGTTTGTTCTGGCCAGTGCATTTTTATTCTGCCTGCCGTTCCTTAAACCCATCCAATGTGCAGAGTCCCACGTTACATGTTCTTCTCAGAGAGCGTGTAAACTCCACACAGAAAGCCCCCAGGCCAGGAGGCTAACCTGTGAACTTTTCACTGTGAGGTGACAGCTTCAACCACTGTGCCACCATGCTACAGTCGTTAAAAACATACAGTATACTGTTCTGACTGATGTTAAAAAAAAAAAATCAAATGTCATGTATGACAAATTTGAAACAGATGATTTTTTTTGCATTTTTTTAAATATTGGTTAAAGAATATCTAGCCTCGATCAGTTTTCAATTCTGGCTCCTTGTGGAAAGAAATCAGACAGGAGMTCCTAGTAAGTTTGTGTCTGAAGCTTTCAGCTTATATAACATTAATAAATTAACAACTTATAGATACAGGATCCTGTCACCTGTCTAGTAAAGTAAATATCTCGTCACTCTTTGTATGTATTAAAACAGTTAATAAACTTGTAGCATCCATAGACCATTTCACATCGAACCACTTTAGTGATTTCTGGGGACATTAAAATGTAAGACAAAGGTCCATGGTCTGAGTGACTGTTTACCACAGCATTAGGCAAGAATACTTACAATGACTCAGCACAAACTGCAGAAAAACACACTTTTTTATAGATTTTGTCAAAACATAACTACTTACAAAAACATCACAGCAGTGTCAGCCTGTCGTATCAGAAAACTCTTCTTTTTGGAAACATCAGCAAAATCAAAACATAAGAGGAAGTTTTTTTACACAAGTTCTTAGTTAAACAGAAAAACTCCTACAAGAGACTGCAGAGTAGGGCTGCCACGATTAATCGATTAATCGATGACTAATCGATTATTAAAATAATCGATGACTAATTTAATAATCGATTAATCGTTTTCTTTTTTTTTGTTCTTTACTTTGTTTTTCTCTCCAAACTGCTTTGACACCTTCCACTGCCACATCTGCCTTTCTGTCCTTGACACACATGCACAGTAGTGGTAACTGGGGTAGGCCGTGGACGTCACAAGACATTATACAGACAGGCTCTGGTATCATGGCTACCTGACAACAGAGCTCAAAAGTGTGGGATCTTTTTAAGAAAATGAAAGAGAAACCTGWGYAATATCTGCAGAGCAGAACTTGTCTTCCACAGCAATTATTTTTAGTTAGCATATAGTTAAAATCTAATGATGGTTATATAATAGCAGCTGCATTCTGACGTGATAAGCTCTATGTTTTATATTCAATTAACGTATGATTCGATTAGTCGACTAATCTAATAAATAATCGGTGATTAATCGATTATTAAAATAATCGTTTGTGGCAGCCCTACTGCAGAGTCCTGAACAGTGATGGTGAGTGAGTCCAGCAGGACACAATCATACACTGGTCCAATGGAGTGTGAGTTGTATATGTTCAGAACCTTCATATATGATTAAACACTTTAGGTGACAAACAAGGTTTCATTACAAACTGCAGGACTTAGAGAAATCTAAATGAACCTTAATGATCAGAACATGTTTTATCAGTTGCATCACGTACCAAAGGAAGGAGGAGTAACTGAGAGTAAGTGTGAAATGATAAGAAAGGTGTTGGCCATGGGTTCAGCTGAACCTAACTGCGCACAGGCAGGGCAGGCTGAGCTTGGTGTGGCCCTGCGGAGCAACATTCCTTCACTCAGGTTCACCTTCAACACACCACACCTTCACTTTAACACACCCTCCACGTGCTGGGAACRCAACAGGACACAGCATGACAGTAAAAATAACAAAAACACTTAAAACAATCTGTACACAACAAGCTCAGTCACAGTTATTAATTATAAACAGGGAAGACAGAAACTTTTGCTTTAAACATTTGCTGATGCTTTTGTCCAACATTAGCCTGGTTTCCATACAATTTAATGCTAACTTTGAGTGTGTTTGTAAAATGTTAGAAAAAACAGGTAAAAAGAGAAAATGTGCATCAGATATGTTTCCATCAACTGGCTTGAAGCGAATCAACCAGGTTACATGGAGAGAAGCTCTCAGGAACATGTTGTTGATATCAGAAAGTTGTACTTATTCTGTCATATAAACTCTTGGTGATGTTCCATGCTGTCTGCAGACGTAGAGAAACAAATGTAATTCTCTTCACATTACATGAAGACAGCAGGAGGGTCCAGCTGCAGCAGCCAGTAAATGTTCACTACATCAGAACTTATTCAGCATGTTTCCAACTCCCCTTTTGTGCTTTAACTTTTTTTCCAAAAACCATCTCAAGCAAGTGTAAAAATTTTTTTGTGAAACTGAAGAGTTTTTGTGAATTTTGTCGTTTCCATCCACCTTTCCTAATGCGATACTTGAAATGCTCATAAAAACTTTGATGGAAACATGGCTACTACTCTGGGTTTTTCTCCAGATTGTGCTCTGTGCTCCTGATGTGTTCATGATTAACTCACATTCCTGAGCGTATAAAGGCAAGCTGGCAARGAAGGATTATTCCTCTACTCACTACTGCAAACACTGGGTCTCAAACTTTAMGTGACATTTGAAAGAGAAAACTCTTTTCTAAAACAATAAATGAGATGGCTCTGTTAGCCTCCGACTATTCAAAAACAGAGTTCAAGCTAAATCTGCAGTCACTTCATCCCATCCCCTGACAGTTAAACACATCACTTTAGTTTTAACAGCAGGATATGGACCGTCTCCATTTGGACCATCATAGGTCTGACTGACTGTCCTTGATGAAAGGAAACACCWTGTCCAGCCTGCAAACCTTCTCCTCCATGCAGGAGAGAAAGGCCTCCTCCTCCAATCTTCATCCCTTCTAGCTGGACCATGAGGGGCTGAACAGTAAGGATGGACCAACTCTCTGCACCATCATGTCCATCTAATCTCTAWGGAAAGTGGTTTGTCTCAACAAGTCTTTCACCTACAACTTGTGCAGACATTTTGCATAAAACTTTGGCATTAAGTGAAGTCAACTTTACCAAAATGATCATGAACTAATGACTGGATTTAACCAAAGTCTCAGAGTAATCCCTGGAACAAACTGGTTAACTTCTGGACTCAACCTGTCATGAACACCATTAAGCAAAATAAGAAATCCAAAGTTTATTTCAATAAATTTTAATGTAAAGTTTCAAATCTAGAGTCAGAGGTTATTATTTCCATAGGTTAACCTCATTATAACTGAACATGTCTGCATACAAAACATTAAATAACAGCACTGACCATGAGCCACKTTCAAATAGGGATGAACTTTGTGCATGAACTTGATCATATTCAGCTACAAATGTGTATAAATACATACAAACAACTTAGCATCCATTAACATTTGTATCAAACTGTGTGATACAAGACAGCAACACTGATGGACATCCCTTTAAGAATGTGATGGTCCTCATTTCAAAGTGTGCCACCTCCTCTGTGACTGTCCAACTCATCGGTGTCCCTGCTGCCAAACTCATGAACCAACATGAGACAGRAGCTGGAAACAGGACAACCAGGTCATCGAGAAGCTGGATTCCAAATTAAACCCAGCAAAGAAGTCACTCTGCAGCAGTTTTACAGTAAACACAGTATTTCACTGGGCTGAGACTGTTKGTACTGTCAGGTAGTGTTTCCCTACCTGACAGTACTTAATATCTGCATGGTTAGTTAGGACTAGCCTGGTAAAAACCAGACCCTTTTTCTTTACTTCATACAGAGGGTCTGGACTCTTGACTACTGAGAAGTGATTTCTAGCTGGAGGCGTGGTCTCTGTTGAAGTTTAATGATCTCACCCAATCACTAACGTTTGGCTGTGACGTTTGTAGTGCACCAGCTTGACTGTAAAGTAGGGTTGGGCAACATTGGCAAAAATAATTAATCCCCTGAAAACCATTATGTATAGTCACATGACCAATTTAGTGGCAAAGATTTGCTCTTAATTGTGTGAAAATTACAGACTTCAGGCTACACATCAATTTTTAAATTGTGTTGATTAGATAAATAAATTACAGAACTTTTATTTATGTTTGTCACATTTGAATCAGGGAGGAGCACAGAGCAGACTCTGCCTGGTGGCATTAATCGTCAGAAAAACATTAATTAATATAATTAATGTTTTTCTGACGATTAATTGCACACGATACGATGATGACATGTCCAACCCTACTGTAAACGAAGCTAAGCTAAGAAGCTAACCTGAAATATGGGGTTGGGCATAATCTTATAGTGTACAATTAATCGTCAGAAAAACATTAATTATTCTTTGGCTCTTGATGATTAATTCGATTAATGTCACCAGGCAGAGTCTGCTCTGTGCTCCTCCCTGATTCAAATGTGACAAACATTGAAAAAAAAAGTTTTGTCATTTATCAACACAATTTAACATTTCTTTCACAGACAAGACGGGGAGGTTCTGAAGGAAAAAGAAAAAAGTTAAAAAGAGACACCTTTGATGTAACTGTACATAAAAGTCTGTCTGTTAGCAATAACACAGTGAGGTAAGTTTCTAAAAACGAAGCGAGCATGGAGAACAACTCACCTCAGCTGTGTTGACTCAACGCACTGAACGTGTGAAGGACATCCTAAATCATCATTATCTATACAGTCAGTTTAGTGACTCTCCTTGTAGAAAACTGACTAAACGCAAAGTTGCTGTGCATCATGATTAATCTTCCCCAGTAACAACTCATCACTTCAGAAAATCTGCCTCGTCACATTTTCTGCTCTGGGGTTTGGCTGGAGACTCAAACTGYCATGTTTGTTTTGGAAACACTGCTCATTTTCCTTTTTGACCCAGTAACATATAACTTTTACAAACATACACTCCATTAAAAAGAAAAACAAATAATCAGTGTTTCCCCGACCATTATCCAAGCACCCCTCCCCACCAGGACTTTCAGTGTGTTGTGTACAAAAATACGTCATCACATGACACTAACTGCAATAATTGCAAAGTGTCAAATATTAGTTGACAGTTTTGCACATTTTATATGATTTTGCCCAAACCTATTCAAGAGGATGTGGCAATTCATCCAACATTACTGAGTTATTTGTTTAATCACATATGATCAGCTWCTTGTCTCTTCTGTCTTTAGAAAACGGTTTGTGCTTCAAATGCTGATAAAACTTCGTTTCACCTTCTCACAAAGACAGAAGCACATCTTGAAAACAAATTCAGTGCCGACTAGGGCTGCCACGATTAATCGACGACTAATCGATTATTAAAATAATCGTTTGTGGCAGCCCTAGTGCCGACGAGGACTGTGTTATTGTAGCCAAACCACTTTCTTATTGAAGTAGCTTTTATTTTGAGGGAGGCTACAGCAAAGAGTTAATAACTCTCAGCTGCTGCACCAAATTTTAGGCCAACTGTAAAACAAAGTTATAACCATTTTTGTGTGTTTTTATGTTTTAAAGCCAATCAGCTGCAGCAGCCATCTTGACTCGAATACCCAATTTCCCTCTGGGATCAATATAGTATTTTTGAATTGAATTTGAATGTAATTGAATCAAGTTAAGTTGTAGATAAACATCCAATGTTGACTAAGTTAATTTTTTTTCTTTTTGTCCAGTGGTTTATGAGATATTTTTGTAACACACAGAGGAAAAAACATTTGCCTCTCAGCGATGTGAAAAAAAAAACATCCATCAAACCTACACTAACAGCACATGTTATTGTTTTACAATCCACCATATATAAACCATTAGTGACTATATTTATCACTGCTGAGCACTAATATGATCACGTCCATGTATTGTGGATTTCTACCAGTGCTCTTCCTCTGAATTAAAGGGTTCTTTATTCCTTTCTCTTAAACCAGACTGAAAGCAGCTCGACATGCCACACCCTGCCACACATAACTGTCCCCATCACTGAATGAGCAACACAGCTCCTTAAAACCACAATCCTCATGATTAACACAGAGCACAGCAGCTTGGAAGGATTTTCCACATGCCTCTCCTGATTGAGGCATGGATGGAGCTCAAATCAGAAATCTCAGCTTAGGCATAGTGATGGCGAATCAGCCGCTCCCACCTGAACAATAACCCGGAGAAAACTCTGCTTCTCTGCTCTGATTACAGCTCCTGACAATTATTACAACCTGAAAATGACTTCCAAATAGAAAGAATGGCAACTGAAAACTACAGAAAGACGAGCTGATTCTGAAGCTGATCAATTTTTATGTGCCATCGAGATGAATAAAAAGTGGTACTGTCCCTTTAAGAGGGTCCTCCCTTCATTGGCCCAGTAACAATGCATCTGCAGTGCAGAGCAGCGCCACCAAACCTAATTGTGTAAATTATTAATTTACTAACTTGACAACAAGCGTGCCTCAATCAATGTGAGACAAAACAAAATATTATGTTTAAGAACATAAAATAAAAATCGGCTATGGTCAAATCTGACAAGCGCGACGTATTTCTTGTAAAAATGGCTGCTTTTGACGGTATGCCTAAAGAAGGCCTATCAAGCAGCAAATTGACAACACGCAAATCTTTTCTCTAAGTACCCACGTTACAAAATGCCCAGCCCAGTTCTACGCCACACACTGCTGCATTCGTTTCTTTAGGAGCAAATCCACATGAAATCAAGCTGGAACATCAGTGTAAACGCTTTGTGTGTCGCTACTGCAGGTGTTCCTCATGATAGCAAACACCAAATCAACCAAGGTACAAACGCGTGTTGTGTCAGCGTTACTGTCCCGCTCTGAAAACCAGTGGCTTCAACCGAATGCACCACATGACACAAAGCAAGCTAACTTCATCTTAAACTAGGTTTAAAACGAGGTCTTACCGGATAGCTTCGATTCTTGTTTGGCAGCTGAGTTTTGTCCATCGGCAAAACCTTGCGACGAAGATATCTGGGCGGACTGAGTTGGATCCATTTTATTGTTGATTTAACACACAGCAGTGCAGTGGSGATAAAACAGCTGTCGTCTTAGCTGGATGTGACTTCTATAGTTATGTCAAYAAATAATCCTATATGTCTGACTTTACTTAAAATCCCCCCAAGAACGCGTCTCTGCTCTGCACCTTAACGCAACGTACGAGCTCAGTGAAAAWAACAGCAAAGATGGACAGAAACAAGGCTGTGGAGGAGGGGCGTAAGATGCGTTCAAGGTCTGCACTGAAGCTCCGAAATATCATTATCGTTGAAAAAATGACGATTGAGCCCATCTTTATTTTCAAAAACAAATACACACACCTTCCAGTTCATCATACTTCCTACTAACAACGTTTCCCCTCATACTTCTTTATAATAAAAATTACGTTCTTGTCAGACAAATTTTGCCGATTTGGAGTGAAGTTAAAATATTCGACAGCAATTGAACGCAGCAAGAATATTCCTGAACAAGGTGCCTCGTGTGTGTGTGTGTGTGTGCGCGCGCGCGCGCGTGAGATCACCAATAACGTGTTATCATTATGTGTAGTCTAGAAAACAGGTAGGCCATATTGCGCATTTTTATTCAAAGTGTTTTATAATTTCGTTATGGGAAGCAGCCTTTTTATAGTTTGACATAAGACATCCGCAGCTACGATAATAAAACTGTTGAGAAGTCTGTCTTTTCTGCTGTTCAATGTAACCCTAAGTACGAGTGTTTTAATGTGAGCTGTTTATCAGTGTGCGACGCTTACTTTTACTCCGTCACACATTTATGTAACAGACCTATGTTGCCCTCTCGTGGTGGGATTTGTTGTTAACCCAATAAAAACTACATTTCCCAGTATACACAAGGAGCCGTGCGGAGCCTGTAGTGAAGAGCTATACATCGTAGGGATGGGACTTACTAGTATTCAGCTGCTTCTAATGTGGACACACTTGTTGTGAGATCTGCCGTCTGCGCCTGCGTTGACAGCTTTCACGCGCTCCACAGACTTTGGGGCAGACTGAACTGCGCGGTAAAAGAGATACACAAACAAAAACATGTGGTTGGGACAGTGAGAAAATTGGTAAGTAAAAGTCCTACACTGCTCTAAAATTAAGCTGTGTTATGTTATTTCGGGATAACCCATTAATACCGCATATTATCGCTATCGTATTTGTTAGGAGTGTAAATATCGTGTTGTAAAAGAAATGTGTTTAGCTAACTAGCCATTTGATAGCTTGTTAGCTGCTTCCTGAAGCGTCATTCAAACCGCTAATTTTTATTTTATTTATGCTGTATGTACCTGGTTTCATAGTTTGGTTTATGTCTATGCTGTATTGTGCATGTTGAAGCCGTAGTGCATAATACTTTTAGAAAAGTTTAACAAAAACAGGTTAGCTAGTTAGCTCACGTCAACCACAGCAATAAACCCGCCTCGCGTGATATTTCGACTTGTGCTTAAATATCCTGAGCACTTGTAACATTCCGGATCCTCTTGGCATATTAACTGAGTTAGATAACTTTAATAAAGTAACAGTGGTCTTCTTGGCGCTTAGTGAATGAATGAATGCAGCGGCGGAAGTCGGTACCCGCCCACCCCGGTCAGCACGAACCGTGTAAGCTAACAGCGAGCTGAGGGGCTCGTCTGTGTTTACTCCATGTGTTTGTCCTTAAGGGTGACGTCACAGAAAGATTATAGCCAAGTAAACATGCGTGTTATCACATAGTCTAAGCTCGTTATGAGACGTTTATCCTCTATTAAGCTGAAGTTATTCACACATACATAACTCAATACACAGTAGCTTTTACAAATAAATAAAAAATTCAAAATTAAACCAAATATCTACAGAGTAATGGAAATAAATTATATAACATTAAATAAGTGAATGCGTAAATATTCACACCTTTTAAAGCGACTGTTCTAATTCAACTCAGAATAGATTATTAATATAAAAGAGCCTGGATGCAAAATAGTTTTCAGAGCCATAAACATCCCCAGGGGTTCTGTTAAACCCATCATCAATAAATGAAAGAAGAGACTGTAAATACAACTGCTGTCCTGGTTCTTCACCAGACTGCGGTTTGTGGGAGCTACTGAAGAAAACTCAGATTAAATCTCAACTACAGTTTGTTTAGAAAGTATGAAACTGTTTTTTTTCACAATAAATCCATTTTGAGCTTAGTTTATGACAGCAATAAAAGGGTAAAACATCCAAGAGCGTGACATACTTTTAATGTGTTTTAGTATGAGCTAAAGGCCTTAAAATAACTAAATCTCCTGTTATCAAAGGAAACCCTGAGGTCCTTCAGGCACAGCAGTATTTTAGATGAACTAGTTTTTGAATRTTTGACTTCCTGCAGCGTCAGAGTGAGCTGATGGTGTGAAGCTAACGCCTCCTTCCTGCTGCAGGTGAGCAGACGGCCGTACAGAGTTGTGACGGGCAGCTGGGATCATGGGTTTACACTCAGCACAGAAGAAGTTCTTTCCCCTGCGAGGGATAGACGGTGTGGTTCAGCTCTTCGAAGCCGAGCTGCACAAGTCCGAGCCCGACCTGGCTCTTCTCTCTCTGGTTCTGGGCTTTGTGGAGCACTTTCTGGCTGTGAACCGGGTCATTCCAATAAATGTTCCAGGAGTTCGCTTTGAGCCTCTGGAGCCAGACTGCCCCAGCTCGTGTTTCCCCACAGTGGAGCTGGGTATGATTTCTGCCCTGTATGAGCGCTTCACAGCACAGATCCGGGGAGCAGTGGACCTGTCCCAGTATCGAAGGACCGCCACAGGCTCCAGCAGAGAGCTTGTGAAGAAAGTCTCAGATGTGATCTGGAACAGCCTCAGTCGCTCTTACTTTAAGGACCGGGCTCAYATCCAGTCCCTGTTCAGCCTCATCACAGGTACAACAGTTCAGTCCAGACACCTGTGTGGTGACTGAAACATGCTTGATGCTGGGTATCTGCTGTTAGTGCAGTGACTCTTTAAATAACGATTTGCTCCGTCCGAAAAGGTACCAAACTGGACAGCTCTGGAGTGGCCTTTGCAGTGGTGGCAGCCTGCCAGGTGCTGGGTCTGAAAGATGTTCACCTGGCGCTGTCAGAGGACCACGCCTGGGTGATATTCAGCAAGAACGGCGAGGAGACCGCAGAGGTCACGTGGCACGGGAAGGGCAACGAGGACCGCCGAGGTCAGACGGTCTCAGCTGGAGTCAATGAGAAGGTCAGGGGTCCAAACCCAAACACACGTTTAGGACCTGCTAATATCCTCCACAGAAAGTCCAAATCATCAGAGCAAACCTTGTTTCAGCTCAGTTAGGATCCACCAGATAGGTTAGATTTACTAAAGAAAAATAATGAGAGGAAGATAGTTGTTACAAGTTTAAATACACCAAGATTACCATGCCTTTAAAGTGCCTGTGACATACAAAAATAATACAAAAACTCAAAGAAAATATATTTATATTTAAGAAACTTGGCATAATACACATGATTTAACTCGTTATGTCACATAATTGGCATATTTTCTTTTGAATTTTGCTCGGCTAATATGCAACAGGAAGTGACATCAAAGAGGAACTCTTGAACTCAGACTCTTCATCTCCCTGATATGACTCGAAATAATCTAAAGAAACATCAGATTCTTCTCTACAGTCTGTGTTAGCTGTTGTAGCAATGCTCTGTTTACATTCAGACATTCCCCTTTGACATCACTTCCTGTTTCTTCATGTGAATATCTCAACAACTGTTCTTCTCAGTGGGGTGAATTTTTTTTTACAATATATTATTAATGTTATCTTTCTAAAAATATATTCATATTTATTATAAAAGTTTGATGTCACAGGCACTTTAAGCAATCTGGTAGATAATGATGATGTCATGGCTTTGGAAGCTTTTCATTGGTCAGTCAGAAACATTTGAGTTCATTGAAGGCACACCTCCAGCATTCTGCTGCTCTCTGTTGMATCATGGGAAAACTAAAAGAAAAACCAGGAAGTGAATTGTGTATGTTCAGAGCTCTGTAGTTGGTCTTCTGAAACCAGCTTTAAATGTTGACCTGTGAGCAGGTGATGACTGGTCTGTGTCTGTCTTCAGAGCTGGCTGTATCTGAAGGGCTCCTACATGAAGTGTGACAGAAACATGGAGGTGGCCTTCATGGTGTGTGCCATCAACCCTTCTCTTGATTTGCATACGGACAGCTCTGAGCTCCTGCAGCTGCAGCAGGTCAGCAGTCTCTAACATGCAGTAAACACACGTGTTTGTGGGCCTCTGTAACGACCTCTGCACTTCTTTGTGTTTCACAGAAGCTCCTTTGGTTGCTGTATGATCGAGGAGACCTGGACAGGTGAGTGTCAGGACAGTGTAGGACAGACAGGCATCAGTTTACCAGGTGGTCCACATGTTCTACTGCTCTGTCTTTCACCAGATACCCCATGGCCATGGGTACCTTAGCAGACCTCGAAGATCAAGAGCCAATACCAGGCAAGGAGAGTCCCCTTCAAATCCATCTCAAGGTAGGACAGTCTTCAAGTTTCTGACAAAGAAGGCAGCTGGGGTATTGTTCTGAATGAAATGTCAGGTAATGAATAATTGACCTGCTCAGAATGATCTAAAACTGACATGTAAAACAAAGAAACACAGTGAGTTTAAATAAACGGAACATATCAAACCATGACCATCAGCCAAACATGGTAGTTCTCCTCGGACACTGTGGTATTCAGGTTTTAATCAGTATCCCTGCTCGTCATGTGCAGCTTTAACTGAGGAAGACTATGGTCTTGGCTCTTCCTCCTGAACTGAAACCAAATATAAAATACCTTGATCAAATGTCCTTGTTATATTTGACCTTCTTGCTACCATGAGACGACACTGGTGCTGCTTCATCAGTTATCATCGTTCACTCCCTGTTCCACAGGCGTTCTTCACATAGTTTTATTATTTATCTCTGTCTTGTGCTCAAACTGAAACAGCCTTTTAAATCTCACCTCCTTTGTTGACATGTGTACAAGCAGCTGGATTGGATGTWTCCTCCATGCAAACTCCTGACTAGCTCAGTCACTCTATATATGTACTATATGGGCTCAAATAGCTAATTAAAGCTAAGTGTGTTGCATAAATGGATCATTGAACATAAAGCAGCACAGTAAATGATCAGATGAGTATTTTTATTTATTTTTTAATTAAAATGTTCAGTTAAATGGAGTGAGAAKGTTGTACTGCAGCCATCCACAAGGGGGCGCCTCTCATTTGTGTCTTTTTTAGTTTAGTTTAATTCATTTCATTTATAAATAAGCATTTTATGCACAACAAAAAAAGTAAATAAAATAAAATCACACTTAAAATGAAAGGAGGCAGAAAGAAGAACTAAATCTTATATCTGCCCTTTTTCCCCCAAAAATTAATTTCAAGCAATAATAATCAAGAAACAAAACAAAATAAAATCTTAAATTCCTTTTCAAACAACAACTTTTGATATACAATTTCATATTTCTTTAACAAACTTAATTTTATCATTCTCTTAAACACATGGAACCAACATTTTTATAATCTTTAGTCTTTAACCCTGTGTCTGATTATAAAACATTTTCTCATGAAGCAGCTGTTCATTTCATCAAGTTTCACCTCTAATGGTGTATTTCTCTCTCCTGCTTCTACATTAAGTAAATGAATGTAGACATGTCTGTATTTAGTATGTTGAAGAAAACCTCTGTGTGTGTGTGTGTGTGTGTGCGTGCGTGCGTGCGTGCGTGCGTGCGTGCGTGCGTGCGTGCGTGCGTGCGTGTGTGTGTGTGTTTCAGGCTGTCTCTTCGGCTCAGACCTACTACAACAATGAGCACATTTACCCCTACATGTACCTGGCTGGTTTCCACTACAGACACAGGAATGTGCAGGAGGCTCTGAAGGCCTGGGCTCACGCTGCTCAGGTCATGCAGGAGTGAGTTCACACTCTCACTGACACACACAGAGAGGATAAAACAGGGCCTGGATGCTAAAGGAGAGATGACTCAGAGAGAAACATGAACAACTACAGAGATGTGATGCTGCTAGAAAATTAAAAAGCTGTATTTTTTTAAAGCGTACAGTTCTTTAACTTGCCTCTACGCTCTGTTTACTGTGTCCTGTTTGCAGACACAGCTCTGGAAACAATGATGACAGTGTTCCTGTATGTGGTGGAATGCTGTCCACCACATATTGATGTGTTAACTCTTCCTGAATTCAAACATTAGTTTTGTTGTTTCTACATGAATATGAACTTGTTTTCTCTTCTTTATTTGAGCTCTGAAAGCTGCATCTTTGTTGTCATTTTGACCATTTCTCATTTTCTGCAGATAAATATGTTTGCTGAGGATTTCATAGACACATTGTCAGTAGTTCATAGAATAAAATCACAATGTTCATTTTAGAGACTGATCATTTTAAAGTGGTCTCAGAGCTGTATATACAGTCACTTCTTTACTTTTATCCAACAGCTACAGTTTGAATGCTGGTTGTAAACTGAAGGTGTGTCATGTGTTGAAGCAGTGCACATCATCCAGCAGCTGTTAAACTAACACATGACAGGTGCAGCGTGTGGTCAAACCTTTAAACGACATGTTGGGAGACATTACATGTGTTAGCACTCAGGCTATATCAGCCAGCATTTAGCTCATTAACTGTTAGCATGTTTTGTGTTCGCTGTAGTTAGCTGTGGCAGCCATATTGAACTGAGTTGAGTCTAGATGTTCATCCAGGGATTACTCTGGATAACCTGTGGTTGACCACAGGTTATTTAGCTAACACTACAGACAAACAGGATGGTGTCAGGTGATAAACACAGGTGTGTTTTCCTGTGCTGTCATGTGTTGAACACAGGATGAGCTGCGTTTTAAACTCATCTCAGGTAGTTTGAAGTGTGAAGGTTTTTCAGCAGACATCAGGTGGTTGTGACTGACAGGAAGTGTGGGGCTCGGGGGCTATCGTTCTGTGTCCTCACCTTTTAAACAGCTYGTTGGTGAGCTGCTGCTATTAATACTCAGCTCTACATTCCTGCCCGGCCTGTCAGCTTCCTTTTTCCTGTTGGCCTTTTGTTCTTCAGGTTCTGCTGCCTCTCTGAGCACAATCACAGGGAAATCTGTGTTCACAACATGTTTCTGTTTGGAAAGTTCAGTTCTTGTCACATTTTCACTGCTTTAATTCAGGCTGCAGAGCCACAGTTAGGATTATCTCCCTGCAGAGCCCCTCATTGATGTTAGAAGATGTTTGTGTAACAGTGTCCTGTCGGTCCCCTGCCTCTCCTCTCACACTGCTGCAGATATAATTATTTCCGTGAAGACGAGGAGATCTACAAGGAATTCTTTGACATTGCAAATGATGTTATCCCCACCCTGCTGAAGGAGACCGCTGCTGCCGAGAGTCCTGGGGAGGAAGGAGAGGGGGGAGACGGGTCTGACAAGGTGAGACACGTCCCACTCAGCCACAAACCTGAAAGTGTTTTACTGACAGAGCAACAGCAAGCAGAGCAGCACACTGGGCCTCATGCAAGAACATGTTCGTATTCTTATCCTACATTTCTCTTACTTTTGTTCATATGAAGGGTTCGTACGAACATGTCACGTCAGATTCAACAAACTCTTCTATCTTCAGGAAAAGTGTGTAAATGAGCTGCGTAAACTGATGAATGTGTATCAACTGCTCATGCACGAGGACAGGTTATTTACATAATTACCACCCCAAAAACACCATATAAGGCTATACGTTCCTGCCCCACATACCAGGAAGTGTCCATTCATAAATGACATCGCAAAGTAAAAAAGAACTTTATGAGTTCGGAGATTAAAGTCCTGCTGTCAGAGAC
>NW_013952699.1:259704-263738 GCF_001266775.1 Austrofundulus limnaeus
GCTCATAAAATATACGACAGGTCTGGACCACTCGTGAATTTTGTTCATATCTGAAGAAAATCTTAGAATATGAGAAAACTGGTGAATGATAAATTCTCCTAAATCACTCGTACGCACAACTTAAGAACAAATCTGTGCGTATGAACGGTTTCTGCATGAGGCCCACTGAGCTGGAAGGAATGATGTGTGTGTTTGAACAGTTGTTACAGATGAAAATCACAAAGTGTTTTATATTTTTGTTCATGTGTGTACTTGTCTAACTATGTTGTGTTTTGTTGTGTACATGTCTTACTGTGTGTTGTTGTATTCCAGGAGCACACCAAGCAGGCAGCAGCTGTGTCAGCGCTACACAACCCACAATGCTTTGCTCACCTGCTCAGCTTTTATGATGGCATCTGTAAGTGGGAGGAGGGCAGCCCCACTCCGGTTCTCCACGTGGGCTGGGCCACCTACCTGGTCCAGTCCCTGAGCCGCTTCGATGCCCAGGTGTGGACCTCACAGCACCTGTAGGTGACCCTGCAGCCTGCTGCAGCTCAGCACTCACCTGTTCTGCCTCCACAGGTGCGTCAGAAAGTCTCCATCATCACCAAAGAGCCCGAGTGTCAGGAGGACGACGACCAGTCCAGTGAGGACCCCCGCGAGGGTCGCAGGAGGGGTCCGAGGAGGGAGTCCAAGCTGGAGGAGCAGAGCTCTCCTTCACCCGCCGCCCCCACCTCCCCATCCAGCCATCCCCCCACAGCCCAGCCCAAGAAGCTGGGAGACGGTGCCGCCCGGCGCCGCTCCTCTCAGGGCCCGCGGGCCGCCGATCCAGAAGGAACACCCAAGTCCCCCGCCTCAGACTCGGCCTCGTCCCCCTCCTYCCAGCAGCAGGGGTCCCCCTGCCCTGCCGGGCCCGTGGTGGTCTTTCAGAGTGAGAAGATGAAGGGCATGAAGGAGCTGCTGTGTGCAGCCAAGGTGAACTCCAGCGCCATCAAGCTGCAGCTCACCGCCCAGTCCCAGGTCCAGATGAAGAGACAGAAGAGCACCGCTGCAGGTGACTACTCCCTGTCCTTCATGAAGCGCCAGCGCAAGGCTCTGTAGGTGGGGGGCCTGTCTGAGGACACTGTCCAGGGGGGACACTGGAAGACATACTGTGAAGACCAACACTTTGTTCTGGAAGCATTTGTGTAGATCCAGAGGACAGTCTTAGTCCACGTCCTCTGAGTCCTGAGCAGTACTGGACTTGCACAGACCAGATGAAGTTCAGCGTGGTGCATCACACCAGATTGTTTTAACTGAAGGACATGTTTGATAGATTGTAAACATTAGTTTGTTTGAACTGACAGCCAGTTGCACACTGATAAACTGATAAACCTCCAGGTCCAGCTCCACCCACTCAGACCCTGGTCCTGACTGAATCTTTGGAAGTGATTAATTAGGATAGTTACTGTGTAACATTGTCCGCTCTGCTTCTATCTTGCTAGCTCTATGTTGCCTTACTTTGTTCGTCTTCTTTTCTACAGTAGGTGGCCTTTAGTTTGGCCGAGGCCTGTTTCTGCTCAGACCAGAGAGACCAGACACTGTTCAGATGGAGCCTGTTTGATCCTCTTATGACTTCATTTCTTTAGTCTAGGTTTTCAATTGACCAGAAATAAATGCCTGATAAAAACTAACATGTCTGTGTTCAGTACTACAGTGTTTGGGAAGTTTAATGTGAGCCCATATTTACAGGTCGTTTGAAAATAGAAATGAAACACGTTTGATAGGGTTGGGCAATATTGGCAAAAAAATTAATCACGATTAATTGTGGTATTTAGCTGATAACAATTAATATGATCATTAATCCCCTGGACACCCTCATGTCCTAGTCACATGACCAATTTAGTGGGAAAGATTTGCTCTTCGGAAAAAATCTGTTCCAAATTGTGTCAAAATTACAGACTTCAGGATATACATCAAATTCTAAATTGTGTTGATAAATAAATTACAGAACTTGTTTAAATGTTCGTCATATTTGAAGCAGAGAGGAGCACCAAGTGGACTCTGCCTGGTGGCATTAATCGTATTAATCGTCAAGTGCCAAAAAGTAATCGATTAATGTTTTTCTGACAATTAATTGCACACAATACGATTATGCCCAACCCTAACGCTTGATTGGAAACAACATTTTAACAAAGAGTCACTGGTTTTCAGTGGACACGAAATAAAATCATGGAAATCCATGAAAAGCCTGGATCAGACTGCACAGCACACATTTAGAGTTTAAACAGATCACAGAAACACTAAACTGCTTTCTTTTGTTTTTTCAATTTCAATTCTTTATTCATTTCATTAAAACAAAACAAATAACTTTAAATACAATATACAATGAAGAGAAAAAAAGATATTTCAAAATCACAAATTATATGAAAGGCAGCAGAGAGAAGAAAAAAATCTATGCCTCTTTTTTCCCAAGAATAAGTTCATATAACAAAAAAATCTGTTATTAACAAAACAAATGACAAGAACAACTAATCCCTGTAGAACAACAATCTGTATCGTTACACATTACAGTTTCATATTTCTTTAACAATCCACCTTTTATCATTTTCTTAACTGTACACAATGATCCTGCAATTTTTACATCAGTCCCAAAGTTATTCCATAGATTTATTTCTTGAATTAAAGAACACCGTTCCTTCAAACTAGTTCTGAATTTGGGTTTTACAAATATCTCTACCTTTAAGGTTATAACAACTCTTTCTCTTAACAAAATTTACTTGGATGTTTAAAGATAATGTGTTTTTGTGGGCCTTAACCAGTAGAATTTTATAATCAACCAAATCAAGAACTTCAATATTTTCATTTTACAAAATAATGAATTTGATGGGTGACAACAATGTTTTCCAGTAATAACTGTCACGCTCTTTTCTGTAATAAAAAACAGGATTTTTAATTGTCCTAAACGCTTTCCCCCCAGACTTCAATACAATAAACCGGGTGTGGACTTATTACATTATACAACATATACAGTGCTTTATCATTAAATAACTCCCTTATGTCATACAGAACAGTAATAGATTTATCCGTCTTTGTTCTTAAATAATTTATGTGAGGTCTCCATGTCAACCCTTCATCTATCACTGCGCCCAAAAACTTCACCTCACTGACTTTACAAATCTCAACCCCATCGACTTTGAATGGAACATCAATAGTTTTCTTTCTATTTCTAAATACCATATAATTAGTTTTCTCTAAATTTAATGACAACTTAATAAGTCTAAACCAAGTTTGTATTTTAACAAATTCCACATGCATCCTCTCCAACATCCATTCTCCATCCTTACCTAAACAAAAAAAATGTAGTATCATCTGCAAATAATACACATTTGAAAAACTCTGACACATTTACCAAATCATTCACATATAGTATGAACAACTTTTGTCCAAGTACAGAACCCTGAGGAACTCCACGTTATGTTACAAAGTTCAGATCTTACTCCATTTATCTATACAAACTGTTCCCTATTTTTTGAATAGCTAGATATCCACTGTAATGCCGGTCCTCTAATACCATATTGATTCAGCTTTTTGAGAAGAATACTGTGGTGAATAGTGTCAAACGCTTTTTTTAAATCAACAAAAATGCTTGCACAATACTGCTTTTGGTCAACAGTATTTGTTATTTGCTCAGTTAATTCCATGAGAGCCATTGCTGTAGAATTATTTGCTCTGAACCCGTATTGACAGCCTGGTTTAAAGCAGACCCTGTCCTTCACTTTGCTTCGTACAAGGAGCAGTGAAGGGAAACTAGAATTGAGCGTAGCAGCGTAGCAAGGCAAGGGCCAGGCTAGTATTGACTACTACTTAAAATATTTTGTTTGTTGATGATTTGGTCCAATTTCATCACAAATAATTTCCCTAAAATTTTTAAAAACTGTGGCAATAAGGATATTGTCTGTAATTGTTAAACACATATTTTCCACCATTCTCATAGATAGGAATTACCTTTGCTATTTTCATGTCATCTGGAAAAAATCCTGTTGAAAATGATAAATTGCATACAGTGGTTTGCA
>NW_013952699.1:264997-266088 GCF_001266775.1 Austrofundulus limnaeus
TTCCTGAGGCTTTTAAAAACTCCCAGTCTGGTTCATTACTCAAAACCACAATCATGGGTAAGACTGCTGACCTGACTGCTGTCTAGATGGCCATCACTGACACCCTAGAGCAAGAGGGTAAAGCTGGAAACATACTCCCTGCGAACTGCCAACGTCAGCACGGGTTGTCGCAGTATAATGACGAAAATTACGTCACCAGGCTTCGCAGCGTCGTGTCGACAGCCCCTTTTGGCACAAGCCCCCAGCAGAACTTTTTTGACCCCCCTCCCGTGTCGATGGTAATGTGTGATTGGTCTGAACTGAAAGCRCTCRGACGGACACAGCAGAAGAATAAAACAAAAACTCGCTTCTGACTAGAGCAGACTGTTTTGAGCAGTTTTAAAGACAGACAAACTGAGAAAAACTCATGTGTGTTTGTGCTGACAGCGCTATGCTCTGCATTTACTTCAACCACTTGGTTAAAAAAAAAAAAGAAAAAAACCCGACTCGCTCCCTGAGCCGACCAGTAAGCAGAGTTTTATAAAGATAGTCAAACCGTGAAAAACTCATGAATGGAGATAAACAGACATAACAGATAAACAGATAAACAGGCACGGAGGAATCTGAAACTGTGGAGCTTTTTAACCAGGACAGATGTGGATAAAAATCTGTCAGGTGAGTGACTTTTTTCTGCATTGCTGTTGAGGGGAGGAATTCGGACTTTTTTTTTTCTGCATTATCGGCTGTTGCGGGGGAACTCCATGCAGTGACGTATGTTTCAGGGAGGGGGGGTTTCCCGAATTCGGCGCTGGGGTGTCGTAGGGAAAGGTCTGTGCGAAAACGACTGCCGAACAACCACGTGACTGCGCATCGACCCGTCGGCGTCGGAGCGAGTATGTTTCCACCTTAAGACACAGAAAGACATTTCTGAACGAACAGGYTGTTTCCAGAGTGCTGTATCAAGGCACCTAAGTGGGAAGTCTGTGGGAAGGAAAAAGTGTGGCAGAAAACGCTGCATAACGAGAAGAGGTGTCAGTCAGTGATGGTCTGGGGTGCCATGTCAGCTGCTGGTGTTGGTCCACTGTGTTTTATCAAGGCCAGGGTCAATGCAG
>NW_013952699.1:267235-268811 GCF_001266775.1 Austrofundulus limnaeus
ACACAAGACCCAACACTCTGGATGAGCTTAAGACACAAGACCCAACACTCTGGATGAGCCTCCATAACACCTCAGCAGTGCCACAGGCTGATTGCCTCCATGCCACGCTGCATTGAAGCAGTCATTTCTGTAAAATGATTCCCCACCAAGTATTGAGTGCACAACTGAACATAATTATTTGAAGGTTGACTTTTTTCTATTAAAAACTCTTTTCTTTTATTGGTCGGATGAAATATGCTAATTTTTTTGGAGATAGGGATTTTTGATTTTTCTTTACTTTTTTGCCAAAATCATCAATATTAAAACAATAAAAGGTTTGAGCTACTTCAGTTGGTGTGCAATGAATCTAAACTATATGAAAGTTTAATGTTTATCAGTACATTACAGAAAATAATGAACTTTATCACAATATGCTAATTTTTTGAGAAGGACCTGTATATAGATAGCTCAGTAACACAACCAATTATCTCCTTCACTACCATCATATCCATGTTAATCCAGTCTTTTGACTTTTATTTGTGAACTCTTTTACAATACTCAATATTTCTTCTTCATCARTTTCTTCAAGAAAGATGCTGTTGACACAACCCCGGATTGTATGACTCATGTCATTATCAACTTTTGGTATTTTTTCTGCAAGATTTGGACCAACATTTACATAATAATGATTAAATTCATTTGTTATTTCACTTTGATCATGGATTTCCTTGTTTTCTTTTACAAAATATTGTGGAATACCTGATTTCCCTTYATGATTATTCAGAACACTGTTCATTACTCATGTTGCTTTCATATCACCATTACTTTTATTTAATAAGTCAATGTAATATTTCTTCTTATGTTTTCTTATAATCCATACCAACTTATTTTTGTATGTATTGTACAGTATCTGTCTTCTGCATCTTTTGCTCTTTATTTCAAGAAGCATGAATCTAAATGATTCTTTTTAACAAGAATTTTCAACCCTTTAGTCATCCATGGTTTGTCAACAACATCTCTCYTTGCACAATTTCTTTAYACACAATTCTTTCCATACAGAGTTCCCAAAATATTCATAAACTCATCATATCTCTGTTTACATCACCAACATACACATCCTTCCAGTTTTTTTAAGTCCTCTCTCAATTTATCCAAAGGTTTTTTTCTGTGTTTATTATTATCTTACTTGTTTTAACTGCAGGTTTGCTACATTGATAATGTTTATAAAAAGTAAAGACAGGTAAATGATCACTTATATCTGTTGTCAAATGCCCACTCAACACTTCTCCATTTCTGACATTAGTAAAGATATTATCAATCACTGTTGCAGTTAGTGTAAATTATTAATTAAGTAATAATGTGGCAATTATTGCATAAAAACATCAACAAATAATAGCGCAATTAATTTATTTGACTATACAGTGCAACATAAATATATCATTTTCAACCTTATTAATTTAACATTATCACAATTCATTTTAATTTTCATTTCAATCATACTTTTTAAATGAGTTTTACTTTTTGATTTCATTGTTTTGTCTATAATTTCCCTATTCTGTATTTATTTATTACACTTTTATTTTACCATCACATTTTG
>NW_013952699.1:269588-271573 GCF_001266775.1 Austrofundulus limnaeus
GCTAATTCCAGGTCTTTCTGAAGCTCTCCACAAGTGGTCCTTGGCTCTTGGACAACTCTTCTGATAATTCTTTTCTGTCTGTGAGGCTGACACTCTGTCTACTTTTAAGATTAGACTGAAGACTTTCCTTTTTGTTAAATCCTATAGTTAGACTTMGGTTTCCTGAATTATTCTTCATTTCTGCTACTATAGACCTTGACTGCTGGAGCACAAACTGAGCACATTTCCTCACTCTGCTGTTGTCTTTAGTTTCTCTCCCCTACATGTTTATTTCTATCTATAACATGTTTTCATTGTCTCTTTTCCAGAGGAAAATACTCCTGGACCAGTTCTTCTGTGTTTGTCTGTGTCTCTTTCCCGTCCTCCAACCCAGCTGTCCTGAGCCTGGATCTGGTTCTGGTTCTGCTGGAGGGTTCTTCCTGTTAAAGGCAGTTTTTCCTCTCCACTGTCACCATGCTACTCAGGATGGAGACTGATGAAGTGATTCAACACATCCTGCTACTTCTATAGACAGATAACTTTTATTAATTGTTTTTTATCATGTGGATGTTTTGTACAGACCTGAGATGACATTTCACAAATTGAACTGAAACTGAAGAATGCTTTAAAGGGAATGAAATGCTCCACTAGCAGCAGCTAAAAGTCTGCTAACTATTGCACATCTCAGCAGTCTGGTTTCTTCTGAAAGTGAGGTGTTTGTTTAAAAAACAGCACCAAAAATGTTGCTTTGAGGAAGATGAGGAGAGAAAGGAGTCTCGTGTGATGAAATGAGAAACATTTCCAAATGTAATKTTCTGTACAGATAACCTGAAGGAGAGGAACGTGGTACAACACATAAAGTATGAGATATCACGCCCCTGCATGTCCTGGCTGAACATAATCACACCTTCTGTCAAACCACACTTCAGCAGCTGCTCTTCATCCAGCTCAGCTGTGCAGCTGTGCCTTTCCTCTCCTTCAGGGAACAGTAGTTATATGCAGAACTTTAGGTTCCCTTTCAGGTGATTTCCCCAGAACACATGATGTATGGGACACATATAAACACCCACAGAGCAGTATCAAAGCTGCAGTGGAGACCCAACCTCCTCTGAAAAGGGGTTGATAAAAACTTGATAAGTCAACAGTCATAGAGCTGGAGTTAGAAAGTCTGACTTTAGAGTGATACGCTGTGATTAGATGCAAAATGATGTCTCTATCAGTATCTTCATTTTGAAACAGTTCAATCTGTCTTTAATGAAAGGTTGTGTACCATAAAGTTTTCAGGTCTGCACAGGGCCGGTCCTAGACAATTTGGCACCTTAGTCAAGATTTCAGGAGGGACCCCTTGTGCAATTTCTTAACTCTTACTGTCAATTTAAATACAGTCACATACCAAAATTAGCACTTTTGTCTTTAATATGATTTAATCTTTAGGAACCAGGTTCCATGAATCCATCAGTTATCTTACTCTGATGGTCTCGGGGGCAGCAGCTCAGGGAGGACTGGATCTCTCTTTCCCCAGCCTCCTTTTCCAGCTCTTCTGGGAGGACTCAAGGTGTTCCCAGGCCAATCAAGAGACGTAGTCTGTCCAGCGTGTCCTGGGTCTTCCTCTGGGTCTCCTCCCAGTAAAACATGCCTGAAGACCTCCCTCCACCAGCTCCTCTTCACCACAACAGACCAGTACAGAGTGCACAAAACTGCAGAAGCTGCACCAATCCATCTATCAGTCTCACGCTCCATTCTTCCCTCACTGTGAACAAGACCCCAAGATACTTGAACTCCTACACTTGAGGCAGAACTTCACTCCCAACCCAGAGAGARCAATCCAGCCTTCTCCGACTGAGGGCCATGGACTCAGGTTTAGAGGTGCTGATCCTCATCCCAGCTGCTTCACACTGTGAACCACCACCATATAAAAGATAGTTTTTATAACAAAGCAGCTGAGAAACTCACATAAAAGTGGGTTAACTGGGTGGGTAAAAGTGGGTTTATTAACTATTAATAAA
>NW_013952699.1:272256-274218 GCF_001266775.1 Austrofundulus limnaeus
TTACAATACTGTATACTGATTTTTGTTTTATTTCATAGTGACATTTGTTTGTTTAGTGAATGAAACAGCTCTCCATATGGGTRCGCTTTTTGAAGGCAGTCTTTCACATAAAATAAAATAAATTGTGGCAAAAGGTTTTTGACAATAAATACATTTAGTAATAAAACTGTGTGAAAATTGTGCAATTAAAATAAGTTTATAGTCTTTATAGTCATATAGTCTGAAATACCCCCCCCACCCCACACACACACACACAAACAAACTTTTATGAGAATTATTTTAGAGTGTATGTCGCTGCGCATGCGCACTGCGCCTCCAGCCTGACAGCAGCGCTCTGATGAAGTTCAGTGCTGAAGAGGCGGAGGAGCGCGCGGTGCGGGTCTGACAGAACTTCACTGATCCAAACACCAGCAGTTAGTCGGGTCTCCTGAAACAGCCAGCCGGAGGCAGGAGGCAGGAGGCAGGTGTTTGACCGGTTCCCCTCCTCTGCAGCCGAGATGTGTGAGTAGAAGAACCCGTCAGAGTCAGCTGGTCCTCAGCAGCAACAGCATGGACAGGATCGGGGTCTCGTTCCTGGACCCCCTGGAGGACTTTGAGTTGATTCACCGGATTGGGTGCGGCACCTACGGGGACGTGTTCAAGGTGAGCTTCCAGTATGAAAACAGAGAACATGTTGAAGAGAAGAGCTGGACTCAGTGCAGCTGGGTCTGACTGGACTGGGTCTGACTGGACCAGCTGGGTCTGACTGGACTGGGTCTGACTGGACCAGCTGGGTCTGACTGGACTGGGTCTGACTGGACTGGGTCTGACTGGACCAGCTGGGTCTGACTGGACTGGGTCTGAGTGGAGCTGGTCTGATGAGTTCTATCAGGACTCAGAAAGTCCGGTTCTATTTAACTCTGGTTTCACCTGCTACCTGACTGGATATTTAAAATAACACACTGGTTCATTATTAGTGAAATCCATCCAGATTACCAGCTCATACAGATTGTATAGTATAATCTGAGTCATAGTGTGTTGTGCTGCTTATCTTTTCACTTCTTGGTTGTGTAGATGCAGACTTCCTGTTTAGTTAGCACACCCTGCTGCCTGTGCATCCTGCACAAGCAGGAATTCATGTAGTTTTGTTGTTTTTCAGCTTCATATTCACATCCTGACTGAGCAGTTCTAACCTGCTGTGTGTCCTCTGCACCCTCAGCTCTGTCCCTGGGTTTTAACTCTTATCTCATGTGAGCTGGTGTTCAGTGGCACAGCTCTCACACACAGACTCTCAATACTTCAGAACCTTTATCTTTTCAGACATAGTCCCAAATTTAAACTAGATATTCAGCTTCTTTTAGATAATGTGGCTTATTTCTGAGGATTCATGGAACTCCACCTCTATTTAACTGATGAGGTTATAGAATAATATAAAAAATACACTAAGTTGTATTAATCAGGAAAAATCAATCTCAGCCTTACAAATATATATATTAGCTCTTTGTAAGGCTGAGATTGATTTTTCCCGATTAATACAACTTAGTGCATATGTGTGTGTGTGTGTGTGTGTGTGTGTGTATATATATATATATATATATATATATATTAGTCCCAGCAACAGGTCGGGGTTACATCAGAACACTTGTTTTATTTTACAACTTCTGAAAAGGCTGGGACATTGTGAAAACTGTAAGTTAAAAACTAAATGCAGTGATTTATGATTCCTTCCTTCCTTCCTTCCTTTGGCTGTTCCCTCTGCAGTTGACAATTTTCACACAGTTTTATTACTAAATGTCTTCTCATAGAGAAATGACATATTCATAATTGTTTTTATGCTGAATTATGAAACACAGTACTGACCACTGAGCTAACCATTTCAAATCTCAGAAACTTTTATTTTATTCCCAGTAGAACATAAATATGTATGTATGTATGTATGTATGTATGTATGTATGTATGTATGTATGTATGTATGTATGTATG
>NW_013952699.1:274641-279516 GCF_001266775.1 Austrofundulus limnaeus
TGGCTACAGTGTAGCTTACCACCATCAGCGTGTGAATGTGAGTATGAATGGGTGAATGTCTGTTAGTGTAAAGCGCTTTGGGGGTCCGGAGGGACTTGAAAAGCGCTCTATAAGTTCAGTACCATTTACCATACTCCTCAGCTGCCTCCAGAGTCCTACCAGCCAACAAGGCCAGATAGGACTCCTTCTTCAGCTTGACAGCCTCCCTAACCCAGGGTGTCCACCACCGAGTTCAAGGGTGGCCACTGACGACCTTGCAGCGACAGCTCAAGGCAGCTGCTTCAACAATTGAGTCACGAAGCATGGCCCACTCTGACTCAATGTCCCCCGCCTCGACTTGGATGTGGTTGAAGTTCTCCCGGAGGTGTGAGTTGAAGATCTGTCTGATGGGTTCCTCTGCCTGGCATTCCCAGTAAACTCTCACTACATGCTTGGGTTTACTGGGTCTGTCCGGCATTTTCCCTCATTCATGTTTTTAACTCTTAATTGGTCAGAAACAATGTTTGGTTTTATGTTTATGGGGCTTTATGAACCCTACAACTCTACAAACTCCAGGAACAACGAAGAAACCTGTTGTGCTCTGTTTCATTTCATTCTGTTTTCTAAAGTTCTGCCACGGAAAAGGGTCCAGAAAAAATGATTAAGTAAAAAGATTATTAGTCATACATGAGTGTAAATGTCAACATTTGAGAACCTCAGAGCTCAGATGATAGTGGACATGACACAGATCCACTCCAGCTTCAGATCAGCTGGTTCCACACCTCTAACAACACTGCAGCTCGGCTCTGACAGCAGCACCACATACAACACAGGACAATAGCATATTATTATTACATCCCACGGCTGCAGTTGGTGGGTTTGGTGGAGCTGCTGGAGTGGACATGTGACTTGTGGGCTCAACAGACTCGCATTATGCTGCAGGAGGAAAGTCAGCTCAGTGCTGTGGTCTCATCTGAGCCATGTGGACCACACCAGTTCACATTCCAAGTTTTTAAATCTACAGGAGCTCCTAACTGAGCTGCAACCCCAAAAACATGAATAAAAACAGAATACAAGGATTTACACATCTTTTCAACCCAGATTTAGCTGAACACACTACAAAGACCAGATATTTCATGTTCAAACAGATAAACTTTATTGTTTCTGTTTCTCATTAACCTGTTCACCTGTGGAAGGATCCTAACAGGTGTTTTCTGAGCATTCCTCAGTCTTTTGTTGTCACAAATATATGATCAAACTATTTAATGGCACATTTGACCTGACCACTGAAAACATGAATGAAGTAAGAAATATGAAAATTATAAAATACATAAAAAGATGTTGTTTACTGTATGTAGATGTAGTACAGTCCTGATGTAAAGTTTCTTTAAATAAATTTGCTCTTGAAGAGTTATTTTCTGAAGTGGTATATGCTTAGAAAAGTTGAATAATCACAACATGTTGTATATGTTTATATTTATATTTCTTTATCCTTCAGTTTTCTGAGGCACCAGCAGCTGAGAAGTTGTAAAGAAATAAATCTTTTTTAATCCATCACGTTGCATGGAAACTATAGAATTATAGAAACCACAATAAATGGTATTGAAGTGGACGCAATAAGAAAAACTATGTGATGACATCATAATCAACCGTATTGCGCCACTAAGCCCCGCCCCCGGTGGAGCTGTCCCGTATTTTGGAGTGGCTGAGTAAACAACCCTACAGCCCGCGTGTTTGAGACCTGACGTGTTTTTGTCGCCCTACATGGTGCACTACGCTTCATCCTGGAGAAGCCAGGAGTTCCTTTCAGCAGCTATTCTCCATCAGCAGCCTAGCGTTAGTACTGTTAGCAACAACATTGTGTACAAGCTGTGTACTTGTACACAGCTCACATATACTGTGGCTCATGTTAATGTCACTTTTCTTTTTAACTTCATATAAAGTCCTTCCTAACTGTGTCCAGCCTGAAGCTGAWAACAGGCTATGAATCAGGCAGTAACTTTAGCTGTGTGTTTCTGCTGCAGCTCATTACAGAGGAGCTGATGCTTACAGYCTGGAGCTTTTACTGATATCAGTGAGAGTAAATATCCCTCAGGGTAAAAAAAACAGCTCACCTGTATGAGCTCTTGACTCGTGACTGTTTCCTGAAAGAAGCCTTTGTTCAGGACTGTGATGGACTGACAGTAGGAACTTTATCATGAGTTTAAAACACAAACAAGTCTTTCCTCAGGCACATCCAGGTTACACTTCAGTGGTGGTCACTAGTTTTAACCCAGGTAAAAGTGGTTTAAAACAGCTGGTTAGGCTATAGATCCACATTCAGACTTTCTGAATTGTGCTTTTCTATTGAAGGAATTTGACTGATTTCTACATATTTTGTGTGTACAGCACAATAACCAGTGGTCATAACTCATGTCTACAGATACTGAGCTAAAAGCTGCTGCAGCAGGAGCTGAGAGTCATTCTTAACCCACCCTCTGAGAGCTGACTGATTGAACAAGATCTGCTCCTTAAACTTGCCTAATAGCTTAAATAAAATGTTAAAAATGTCACAAACATGTTTTCATTATCGAGCTCTCTGAGTGTGAAATCCTAGTTTAAAATTTTCCACTAACATTTTATTATTTAGCTCACTGTTCTTAACTAATTTTTACTAAATATTAAATGTTATAAATCCTAAATCCCAAATCCAAGTGTGTAAATCTAAATATAAAAGTTATATCTTAAATGTTGCGGTTTAATGAAGTTCACTTATAGTCTTTCTGAATGGAACGCAGCCTTTGCTCTTGACGGTTTGCTCTTGTTATGACATCATCCTGAGACAAAAGCAACACCTAACACTGCTAATGCTAACGCTGCAGTTGTCTGAGCTGCACTTCAAACTGACGGACCACAGGGACCACCCATTGATCACATTTTGAATTCAGATTTTAAATACCATCTTTAGCATTAGCAGCATTAGGATCCATTGGCTAGCTGACATCTGTCACATCATCCTGGTTAGCTAATGCTAATTGTTGTTACTAATGCTACTAACGCTGTTGAAGATGATATTTAAACTCCAACTTATTTCTGTAATTAACCCAATTCAAAATGGCGGCCATCGACAGGAAACAAGATGATAAAGATAATAAATACATAAAGAGTACATTTATAATATTAAATAATATTATTTCTATTTTCAGCAAATGTCAAAGAAAAGTTAAGCAATACCAGAGCTAATTTGTTTACTAAACAACTAGAACACTGTGTGTATTTTTCTATTTTTGCTTTAATAAATTCTATTCTGTATTTTTAAGTAAACTTGAAAGTCTTAATTTAAATCTAATCTTTGTTTCTCCTCATCACTTATATTAATGAAATCCTTAAAGCCAGATTTTCCTGTTTTGTGCAAAGTAAAACTTAAAATAAGTGACTTTTTGCCTTAAAATTCAGGTTTTCTGCTTGTTTTAAGACCTTCTTGTCACAAAATTGCATCTGCTTTCATGGTGAAACTGTGCCCACCCGGTGACATTGGGTTTAAAAAATTATGTTGTGGCCACAACATAATTATTGCAGTCATTCCCATGCAGAGAGCGATGATTGTTTACATGGACAAGTCAGGATTCATTGAATTTTATATTAATATAGGAATGAATAACAGTTAGGCGTGAAGCCACTCTTTATTATATGTTGCAGCTGTAAGACAATGACTGAAGTTATTTGTCCAAAAAGCTTTTCCTTTTACTGAAGCTCAACACTGAAGAACTATTTATATTAAATAATATTAAAATTACGTGTTCACAGTTAAGCACAAAACAATAGGCTGTATATAATCTGACTCCAGTTACATCTGCATCTCTCACAAAGAGAGATAAAAGTTATCTCATGGCCATGAAATCTTATTTTTTTCAATGTCACCAGACGGGCACGGTCTGAAACTCTTGGTTTCAGTATAACCAAAAAAAGGCAGTTTATCACAGTTTGTGTGTGTCCTTGACTGGGTTTATCAGGCTCAGCGGTGTAAAGCTCTGTGACATTACTGTCACTGTAGTCACAGGAAGCTGTGAAGTGGAACAGGAAAGAAAACAGGAAGTGATTACAGCCCAGCCACAGGTTGTGTTTGAGATAAATGCCTTCTTCCATTGGTTGAGATCTGGTTTGTTGTTGATGGCTGAAGCTACAGCCCCACCGCCTGACGTCAGAGCAGGCAGTGAGTGATGTTCTCAGGAACAATGGAGGATGTTTAAAACAACACTCACCACACATCTGGATGTTCTGTTCACCAGGGAAACCTTTACTTCTTTCTATAAGTTAGGGTTTGAGTTTTTATTTAAGGTATCTGGAATATTTAGGGTTTTTCCAAAGTTGTGGTAGAGCAGCAAATCAAAATGTATGAAGAAAAGTGAAGCACAACTACCAGCTGTTCAGATACTTTAAAATATACAAAAGGATTTATTCCACTTTATCAGTTTTGATGCCTCACAGCCTGTAATTTGATCTGATGCTTTGTTCTTTTTATTAAATTATTACTTTAGATTAATGAAGTGGTGGCAAGGTGGCTCAGTTGGTAGAGCTGATGCCTCTCAGCAAGAAGGTCACCAGGTTCAAATCCCGCCCCGAGAACCTTTCTGGGTAGAGTTTGCATGTTCTCTCCGTGCATGCGTGGGTTTTCTCCGGGCACTCCTGCTTCCTCCCACAGACCAAAAACATGACTGTTAGGTTAATTGATAACTCTAAATTGTCCCTAGGTGTGAGTGAGAGAGTGAATGGTTGTTTGTCTCTATGTGTCTCTGTGATGGACTTGTGACCTGTCCAGAGTGTCCCCCGTCCCTCGCACTGTGACTGCTGGATATGGGCACCAGTGACCCTAGAAAAGGAATAAACAGGTATACATAATGGATGGATGGATGGATG
>NW_013952699.1:280178-282590 GCF_001266775.1 Austrofundulus limnaeus
TAGATAGATAGATAGATAGATAGATAGATAGATAGATAGATAGATAGATAGATAGATAGATAGATAGATAGATAGATAGATAGATAGATAATCTGATAATCAGAGTAGCAGTGTGGGAGAACAGCTTATATTCAGCTGTGGAAAGGACCATACTGTATGTTGTGTAGAGCAGCTAAGAGTTGGACCCCAGCTGGGAAATAACAAACTTCTCAGGTTTTTGTGTTTTACCACACTGTTGTGTTAAAGCTGGTTGTTTAACAAATGACATTCCTTTTTGCTCTGTTGGTTAATCTGCCACTGATGGGTTTAATCTGGACTAACTTGAGAAACAGGTATGCTTTCATTATTAAATCATCACACAGAAGACAATTATTTGTTGCCCAAAGCAGCTGTTTGACCTTGCAGACAAGAAGTGTTTCAAACCTTTATGAAAGAAAGCTTGTTTGAGGAAGTGCCATGCTTTTTGTGTCTATATCATAGTAACATGAGAAGTAGTTTTTTTCATCACCCACAGAAAGGCTAAAGTAATGAGAAAGGGGTTTGGMCCATGTGTGTGGGTTTTACAGCTAATGAGCTACATGTGGTGTGRTAGTAGCTGAGAGTCATGTTCAACATGTACTCCAACATCTAACACACCTGTGAGACCTGGTTATATTGCATGTGTAAGCTTTAATGTCTTTAACGGAGTCATTTCTTTAATGTCTTTAACGGAGTCATTTGTCAGGTCTTAGTCATGGAGGTGGTGTGAGATTTGGATTGGTATGAATGCAGGTATGTTTTTGTGTTTGTGTGTGTTAAAAGTGTGTATAAATGAAGGTGTGTAGGATCTGACAGCGTAGTGTTTGAGTTGAGCCTCTCTAGCATGATACACTCTTGGTTTGAGTCGTACTTATTTGTGATTTTTAAATTATTCGTTAAGAAGTTTGAAGACCATGTCCTGTCCCCACTCCACAGTGGGTCTAAACATGGATTCATTCTCTGAAGACTTCTTCTYGAAGGTTTCACTCTTCTGTCCCTACAGATGTTTGCGTCTCTTACCACAAGCAGACGTTTTCATTGAACAAACTGAGACAATTCATAAACAGACCTCAACAGTTTTACACAGACCATGCACACAGACCAAATGTAGGAAATGTGTCCCTACCCTGCCTGGCTGAGGCATACTCCCTCCTGTCCAACACAGACAGGGAGAGCTGCCTGTGTCTCCACGCTGTCTCCTCCGTGCACTGTAACTGTCTTTACAAGATTTACTGTTTTCTAGTTTGAGATATCCAGCTTTCAAGGCTGACACTGTTGATTATTGTCCACCTTAAAGTCTCACTAGAGCCTCTTAAAGGTTAATTCCAATCATCTGAATTCTTCGGTCGTCCTCACCTCACCGAGCGTACAACTTCTCCGAGATCTATTCCCTTCTGCCAGCGAGCTCGGGAAGCAGTAGCTGATAATGATACTTTTACACAGGCTCAATGAGATCAGGAAGGACCAGCCTGTTAGGGGTTCCTCCAGGGGTGAAGGGGAAAACCCCAAAGGAGATCTTGGAGCGTTGTCAAAGAGACAGTCCAGATTAACGTGGCATCCACTCATAGGCACAGAGTCTGTCAGGCAGAGAGGAGTTAAGTCAGGCAAGGCAAGGGTCAAGACCAATAAAACTAAACCAATAAAAACCAGGCAAAGAAGGCTGTGGGTTCAGGAGGCAGAAACAGGGTCAACATTGATTTGGCCTGAAGAATTGTGGGATTTCAGATGATCTGGCCCCTGTGCTGTGTCTGTATAACCTGGACCTTAGTCTGCTCTCTCTCTCTGAGTGCTTCTGGTTATTTCGTCTGTCTAGATTTACACTAGTTGATTCTTTCTATGAGCTCAGGGGTCGGATTTATAAAACTTGCGTACGTACAATATGAGCCCAGAAACTTGCGTATACCACTTATCAYGCAAAGGTTGTGATTTATAAAATCCAAACTTGACGTGAAAATGTGCGGTGCCTCACGCCAGCTCTGACCCATGCATACCCTCATTTTGGAGACGTGAAGCTGTGACACAGATGGTGAAGTGAGGAATTAGAGCCACACTGTGTATTGATAACTGTCAGAGATTTAATTTACCTTCATCAGACTTAGATTATTATTCAGCTTCATCATCAGCTTTCTTAACAGTAATATTTATGCTTCTGCTGCTGAGCCAGAAGGACCATTGAAAGAAAAAAAAACTTAAATCTTAAATAAAAKTTCACGCATCTCATTAATTTCTTTCCTCCTCCTCACGACCCTGACCCACAGACCCCTCCCAGACAAGAGACATTTCAACAGCACGACATCATGCTTTGGGTAAGCGCAGGGCACGCCCACCCTCACCAGTGTGGATGTTATTAAACTTCACTTTTTAAAGTCCGTATTTGTCACCTTAGGTGGGGGG
>NW_013952699.1:282665-290851 GCF_001266775.1 Austrofundulus limnaeus
GTCCTGCAGGCTCTGAGAGAAAATTAATTTGAAGCTGAGTTTTTGATAAAAATCGTTAGATTACTCTAAACGTCTGTAAACCTGCGAAATCAGGGAAAATCTGTGTCAATTATGGACATTTTATTCACGTGAGCAGTTGTCAGCACCTGTCATCATCCAGACACACGATGGAGTGTGTCTGAGACAATCACTTTTGTTGACATTGATCAGCTGACTGATTTAAATACATCTTAACATTCATGAGGTACTTTACATTGACTGTTTATGGTTGAATGTGGGCGTGTAGAGGGTAGAACCTGAGGCGGGACCTTGTGCGCAAACTCTGACGTGCGACTGTGATTTATAAATGAAAGATGCGCAGAAACGTGCGTACGCATGGTTTTATAAATCTGAATATTTTTTGCATACGCCATTTTCACCTTTTGGCTGTACGTTCATTTTTAGTATGGTTTCCACGCAATCTTTTATAAACCTGAACCCTGAGCTGTAAAATTTCGGATCATCTCTGAGATAACAGCAGGGTACCTTTAATCCTCCTGTCAAATGATGATGCACAWCTCCTCCAGTGATGCATTTTTCTGTCTCTGCCCTGTAGGAACTGATACAAAGAAGATTATTTCCTACATTTGTTTCTTACTTGAACTTTGTTTTTATTTCAGGCTCGCAACATCAAGACATCTGAACTGGCAGCAATCAAGATCGTCCGGTTGGACCCTGGTAAGAAACTCAACAGCTCTCAGCATGCATACAGCTGCTGCTGAGAGGCAAGAAATACACAGTTAACCTGGTTTCCTGCTGGTTTTGTTCTGATGTGGAAGTTAAATGCATCCATCCAGCTGGTGTGCTGACTGCAAATATTAAGAGTTTTTTTTAAAGCCATCCACTGCTTCATGAGGTATTTTTCTAAGACCACAGGGCTGTGGGATTAAACAACCAGCAGATTTATGACAGAACATCAAAACTGACCCACAGTAGCTTTGTGTTAGTTTATACAATAGTTCACCTCTGAGAATCATTATACTGAGTTATTTAATGTGTTCTAAGAAAATAAGAGAGATGCTGTCACATTTATTGTACTGTGCTCCACATCAACACAGTTTGGTTTTGCTCCACCCCTCTGTTAGTTTTGTGATTATCTCTTCATTTCTGAAAGATTGTCTGTGTGAGATGTAGATTAGCCTGGTAAAAACCAGACCCTTGTCCTTCACTTTGCTACRTACGAGGGTCTGGACTCTCAGCTACAGAGATGTGATTCTTGCAGGAGGCGTGGCCTCTGCTGAAGTTTAAAATGATTGGATCAGTTGGCCACGATGTTTGTTGGTGTGACGAAGGCTAAGCTAAGAAGCTAACCGGAAATCGCGTGTGCTGTAAACAACTCTATTGAGAGTAGAGAAGTACCGAGCCGAACGAGACGACTGTAAATGAGAGCTGCTGCTTTGTCAGACAAATTTATTTTAATTTGGAAGCCTTATCAACACAGACTGGCTTCATTCACTTCCTCCACTGCCGAATGCTAAACTAACTAGCAGACACTGCGCAGAAAATCTACATCAATCAAACCTCCTCCTTCTGTTTGCTGATTGGCGGGTAAAACAAACTACAAGCAGACACTGTGCAGAAAATCAATGTTCTGTTCTCTGATTGGCCTGAATGAAATTCTCCTGAAGAAATCCTTGTCTATGGGAGAAATCCCAGACAGAGCAGTGAAGCGAGAGGAACTGTGGATGAAGGCAAGGGCCAGGCTAGATGTAGATGGTTCCATCTATGATTTTGAACAGTCAGAGTACAAAGCTAGTAGAAGTTGGCATCTGTCTAATAGGGGTAGGAATCTTTTACTCTCTCACGATTCAATTCAATTCTGATTTTGGGGCCACACTTCAATTCAAATTGATTTTTCATTCAAACCTGATAATGTGAGCCCATTTGTTGTGTTCCCAAAGTGCTTCATCTTCATTATGCAAACCTTACACACCTCACTCAGGTCAAACTCAGACTCATTCAGTAAAATGCAAAATGAGCACAAATCTTTGCATCCAATGAAGACAGGGTCAGTTGAATCTCTCTTTCCTCCAGTTTTGTAGTTTCCTCTTTGTTTTGGTGTTTTCTGCACATTCATATGTTCCAGAAGCAGCTGCGTGATGACGTCACGATGTCCCATGTAGTTACAAAACAGAGGCTGACAGCCATTGGATTAGCTTTATTTTTTATTTATTTATAAAAATCCATTTTGGGACATTTTAAATCGATTATGAATCTTTGTAAATGAGAATTGTGATTCTGATGTAAAATGATTTTTTGGTGCACCCCTACTGTCTATTGGATGTTTTGCACTGTACAGTCTGACTTGGGTACAAACCTGGGTTCTGCAAGTTTGCATTAGCTTTATGATTAGGGATGCATTGCTATGGACTGATGTTGGTAAGTTTTTATAATATTGGTGTCTGTCTGATAAGTAAAACTGGGCTAATATTAATGTCTGATATTGGTTTCCCACTTGTTGTTGTTTGTGTTTCTGTTTTGGGAGGGACATGTTTGGTCCAGTGGTATCTGTTTGATCATGATAGTGATGCTGCACAGCCAGGAATAACTGAAGTACAGAGTCATGTCTGAGATCTGGTTGTTTTTTATAAAGTGTGTTTGTGTGTATGGATTTGTAAAAAAACTTGTGTGCTTGTGTAAATATCAGTTATTGACCATAACAGCTAGAATAATATTGGATATCAACTGAAATTTTCAATGTGCATCCTTACTTATGACCTGATTCCAGCCTGATTTGATGGCAGTTACTGTTGCTCATTGATGGATTCACTGACCGGGGGTCACATTACACTGATGAGATTAATTTTACTTGAATTGTTTTGCAACAGCTATGTTTTTTTTTACAAGTTTAACTAATCAAGAAGCTAACATTAGCTAACATTAGCTACCATTAGCTTACTGTCCTCTGTCGTCTTGCCCTCTCGTCTTCAGCGCCATACTGCTGGATGGTCCTTCAAGTTTGATGCTGTCCATCGTTGCAACACAAATAAAATGAAATAAATTATTTGTGTTTCATATTATGATCCTGCCCACATCGAGGCGTCACTCTGCTCAAAGCAAACACAACCAGGGCCAGAGCAGAGTTAAGGCCAGGCTGACTGTGGCCGGGTCGAGCCTCCAGGTTCTTTCACTTTGATGTGATCAAAGACCAGTCTCTGACATCACAGGTGGAGCTGCTACATCCTKCACAGATGGCAGCTTTCAGAAATCAACCAAAAGAAGAACCAAGAGAGGTGTGAAGAGGAACTAGCAACTGAGATCTGGAGTTGCAGTAGCTGAACCACTATCATTTCTCACAAGTTCTCATTAAACGTGGGGCAGCTGTGGCTACAGTGTAGCTTACTATCATCAGTGTGTGAATATGTGAATGTCTGTAGGGGTAAAGTGATTTGATAAGGTGCTATATAAGTCCAAGCCATGTTTTGTACACAAAAAACAATCCATCTAAAGAACCTGAGCATCACATTAGTGACAGTGGAGAGGAAAAACTCCCTTTAACAGGAAGAAACCTCCAGCAGAACCAGAACCAGCTGGGTTTGAGTGACAGGAAGGAGACACAGAGAGACACAGGTTGACAGTGTATTGTCCTCTGGTAGAGACACAAAACAACGAGACAACTTTGGTGTGAAAGGTGGTGGTGGATGATATGTCATTCTTTTATGGTCTCTAACGTTTGGTTGTTGTATGATGTGTATCTTATATTTAAGCTGGGGTTGTGGAGTTGCTCACCTGTCTGTCTGTGTGCCCAGGTGATGACATCACATCCATCCAGCAGGAGATCACCATGATGAAGGAGTGCAAACATAAAAACATCGTGGCCTACTTCGGGAGCTACCACAGGTGTGTTTTCAACCCGCTCTCTCCCAGGTGGGTTTAAGCTCATTCATGTGATGTTCTCTGTGGAATGTGTCTTCAGGAACACCAAGCTCTGGATCTGCATGGAGTACTGTGGTGGAGGTTCTCTGCAGGACATGTACCAAGGTACAGACAAGTCTACAGCGTTTCCCTGAAGCTGCTGGCTCCTGAGGGGCAGGACAAAGAGCTCAAAACAAAAACTGCAATGAATGTAACATCTGAATATTTAAGATTTGGATAACAAACATTTAAACACATTAAATAGTTCAGAACCTGCAGCTTTTCTTACTGCWGTATATTTTTCCAACGTCTCTTAGAGAGTAAAAACAGGCAGTTATATTTTTGGTTTTGAGAGGTTTGTAAATAATAATTCAATAAATGATCAATTATATCCTTAACACTGAGTAAAAAATACATAAACTGATATTTTTTTTAATTGGCCAGACACAGATTTATGTATTAAAATGAACCTCTGTCCATCTCTGACAGATTCAGTCTGTAAACCCAGTCCTTTGATAGAATTAGTTACAAACTGGAAACAGTTTCCAGTGTTTTGTTAAACTGATGTGTTTCTTTTTTTTCTTTTTTTTACTGATCAATGAAAAAAACTGATGTGTTTCTGACATTAAATCAAAACCACATGAATATTTTTATCCCCCAAAAGGTTCAGTTGTGCAGTTAGAAAACTGATGAATAAAATATGGTTTGGTTTTATTTTTTATGTCCCAGCTTTTTTAGGAAGTGGACTGTAAAGATGTTGGAGAATTAAAAACAACTACTGTGTAAACAGGTGATGAATTATAAAACCCAGTGTTTGTGTGTAAAAGTTAAAATTCAAACTGTTTGTTCCAGTGACAGGTCCATTGAAGGAGAAACAGATAGCCTTTGTGTGCAGGGAAACTCTTCAGGTAAGACTTTTTGTCTTCAAACTGGTTTTTATTATCACTCAATGTTGAAAAATGGCTCAAAGTCTTTCCTTGTTTTAGCTAGACCTGAGTGTGAAAGTAGCTGAAAGTTAATGACACACACGCTGAGTGACGTGATATTTAATGAGATCATTTTTAAGGTTTGACTGAAAGCTTGTTGGTGAAATTCATTCTTTCACTTCTTATTATATATTTATTTATTTTGCAACCACAGAAGAGCTGCTGTAAATAATACTTTCCTTTAAGTGTACATCAGAGATACAGTCCATGAGCAGGTAAAACTAAGTACTGACCTGGTTAGTGTACACACTGTAAGAAGCAAGAACACAACAAAGCAAAGTACACAAGTATTACTAAAGTTAAAATAGAAATGGTTTACTGAACCACTGCAGGTGTCAGGTGGATCTTTACAAAGATCTTTTTGTTTTATTGATTATGTGAGAGTTGTTCAAAGTTCTTGATTAGCAGATAAATGGACGTACTTATGAATAAATATGTGTTGAATTATAATTATAACAATTATAAAACATGTATTTTTGTCCCTCCCCCCTTTTTTTTTACCAGGGTTTATATCACTTGCATGAAAATGGCAAAATGCACCGAGACATAAAGGTAAATGGGTTTCATATTTACAGGTTTTACTGATAATGTGATGGTTAACATGYTTGTTCTTCTTCAGGGAGCCAACATCCTTTTAACAGACAGAGGAGACGTCAAACTGGGTTAGTGAGTCCACACACACACACACCTACACACAGCTACACACATCTACAGACATCTACACACAGACACACACACCTCCAGCACAAACGTCATGCCATGCTGAAGTCCAGTCAGATCTACAGAAGCCTCTCTCTCTGTGTTTTAGCTGATTTTGGAGTTGCAGCTGAGATCAGTGCCTCCGTGGCCAAAAGAAAGTCTTTTATTGGGACTCCTTACTGGTAAGACAAAACTCCTGTTCCCTGAATCCAAAACATCTGCGTGTGTTCTGAGTTTGAATCTTCTTTCTGAGGCAGAAACACAGTTTTATTCAGGTTTTTGGGGGTTRATTTCACTGATCTGCTCATCGGATATAAACAGAACTAATATTTTGATGAGCAGTTTAGTATTTACAACTTTATWACTCGTAACAGACTGAACTTGCACTAAATTATAGTTTATTTTCTTGACTGCTAATTTTACAGTCTGCATCACTACATGGTGATATTTTCGGTAAAACCTATCTTTCACATGCAGCAGTGATGTTCCTGAGTTGTGTTGTGAACATCAATCAGTCTCTGCCACAGGTCACACAGTGACATCATCTCCAACCTCAGGACTCACACTAAATATACACTAAAAACTGAACAAGAATTTATCAAGAAAAAAACAAAGTCCACACTCAAAACTATTGTTAAAAAAATCAGAAAAAATGGTTTTAGATTTTTCCCCAGCATCCTTTGTAGCTGGGACTAGTGTTGTAGTCAAGACCACCTTACTCGATACCAAGTCAAGACCAAGACCACAGTGTCTCGAGACCGAGACAAGACCAAGACTTTTAGGGTTTGGACCAAGTCGAGACCAAGACCAAGGGAGGGCGAGACCAAGACAAGACCAAGACTTTTAGGGTTTGGACCAAGTCGAGACCAAGACCAAGGAAGGGCGAGACCGAGACAAGACCAAGACCAGATTAAAAAAAAAAWTTCCTAAAAGATGGAGTATTCTTTACACATGTACAGTGGAGGGGGAGTATTTAGATCTCATAGTTGAGGTCCAACTATGATGTCATTCACAGGCTTYTCTCATCGTTATAGGTGGGAGAACTTGAACTACAGTATTGGTGCTGACTAAATACTTTCTCTCCCCACTGTAGCAAACTTAATATAWAGAGCTAATATWGACAARATCTTTGTTTGAGGGCAGAAGAAAGAATTTTGCTACAGAGGCAGATTGTTRACGTTAGTGAYRRTAAAAGTTTAAAGTTGTCCCCATTGTCTCTGAAAGTGAAGCACTGCTGAATGTACAAGTTGCTGTACGTTTTCTCCTGGTTATTGTTGTTGTTTTACACTTATATTATTTATGAATAATAAAACCAAATTTTATACTTAAAATTTTGAAGACATCWTTTACCGCTCCCAGAGAACCACTTCTCACTTTACTGGAGTGCTGCGTGCAAGTGATGGGGACTGGGAATGGGTGACAGCCGGTAACAAAAATACAGAAATAGCAACGAGTCAGGTTTGRATTTGAATCAGTAACTACATTTTAAATCAAATGAAAGCAAGAATGTTAACTAATAAATTTGCCAATAATCCGGCTATTTATTGATATTTCCACAGTTGTGGACTTGACTGGTCTTGAAATAAAATTCCGAGTCCTCAATGTCCGAGACCGAGACAAGACCGAGTACAAATGCTGTCGAGTCCGAGACGAGACCAAGACCATCAAAAAGTGGTCTTGAGACCGCTCTTAAGACCAAGACCGGTTTCAAGTACTACAACACTAGCTGGGACTTTGTTCAGTCTCAGAGATGATTTCCTGAGTTTGCTTCAAGATTTAAAAAGTGAAACAATCTGGGGTATACACACAGCTTTTTAGTGCTGATAGTGTTTAAATAGAAGAGTTTAATCAGCAGAAACACTTTATTTCTCTGTCATTTTTGCATTTCCTGTCTGTCAGCTGTAGCTCCGCCTCCTGGCTAAATTAAAACAAGGGCAGCCATTACCCAGCCTGCAATACACCATCAYGTAGTTTCCTGTACTTTATTTGATAGCTATGGTTTCCCATGAACTAGATTCTGAACTTTTTACCTGTAAAAAGATCTAAATGCTTTTATCAGTGATCTATGAAGGGTTTTGGGTTGAGCTGACTGTTTGYCACATTTAGCTGGTGTGTTGAAGTTTTTGCCACATGGTGGACCAGGTGTTATTTGTGGTTCAGCTTTAGTGTTCATCATTTTGTTTTATCAACTCACCTTTTTCTCATTAGCAGACTTAAGGAATGTGTGTAGCAGTTTAGAAGTTAGTGAAACAAATATTTCAGTTAGCTGTGCCCACCATTGGACCCCTGATTTCTTAAACTGTTAACATACTGCGCTGCACAGCCCACCTGCTCTACAGAACTATACTTGTTTCTTCCTGCTTTTTTAATAATCAAACTGCCTGAGCATATTCAGGTTTTGTAGCCCCTCACAACACAGAAACTGCACTTTTAAAGTTGTTAAATATGTTTTTATCAGCTACAGATTTAAGAGACTCCGCTGGTTGGACTGGTTCAGGTCTTACAGGTTCAGTCTGTGTTTCTGGGGATGGGTTTTTATGGTAGTGCATTTCTTCTTCTTTTTTTTTTTTTTTTTTTTTTTTTTTTTTTTTTTTTTTTTTTTTTTTT
>NW_013952699.1:291472-292777 GCF_001266775.1 Austrofundulus limnaeus
TGTGTGTGTGTGTGTGTGTGTGTGTGTGTGTGTGACTGTCCAGGATGGCTCCTGAGGTGGCTGCAGTGGAAAAGAAGGGTGGGTACAACCACCTGTGTGATATCTGGGCCGTCGGCATCACTGCCATTGAGCTGGCCGAGCTCCAGCCGCCCATGTTTGACCTCCACCCTATGAGGTAAGTCAGCAGCTGGAAGCAGGTGGACTGTGACTGATCACAAAGACTTTCGTGGCCTGCTTGTATTTGGTTCTGCCCAGTTAAAGAATAAAAACACTAAAACTGTTTTTACTGTGATTTAAAAAACTGTTGCAGAGCCTTGATGCTGATGTCCAAGAGCAGTTTCCAGCCTCCCAAACTGAAGGATAAAACTAAGTGGTGAGTTTGCTTTTTGACAACAAACATGGTGCCAGTGAACTAAACTAAACCTTGGTGTGGTAGTACCTGAGAGTCATTCACAACACTGATACTCTGAGTGGAGCATGAGATTGTGCCAAAATGACAACAACTCAATAATTTTTMAGACAATCTTAGTTTAAACCTCGATGTTTTTTGATAAATACGCTCAGAATCAGAATGTGATCAGACAGGATAATTCTGATGCACATGCTGGAGAGTTTATTTGTACAAATTGTATTTTTCCTGCATCATTAGTAAATCCAACAGAGCGTGAGATGGCTGCAGTGTTAAAGGACAAGCACCTGACCTGTAGTTTTAATGATTCCAGATTTTTACACTCTGGTTTTTGTCCTTTTGTTTCTGCAGGTCTACAAGTTTTCACAGCTTTGTGAAGATGGCTCTAATTAAAAACCCTCGAAAAAGACCCTCAGCTGAGACACTGCTGCAGGTTGGTTTCCTCACACAGCTAAACTGTCTGCAAACTAAACTAACTAGAAACTAAACTGTCTATAAGCTAAACTGGCTACAAGCTAACATATGCAGCATCAGGCCTTCAGAGGTCCTAATCAGACAACTAGCATTAAATAAATGTAGATGTTTGTCTCCCTGTGTGTCCCTGTGATGGAACTGTGGCTTGTCCAGTGTGTCCCCAATCTCTTGCATGGTGACTGTTGGACTTGATGATGGATGGATGGATGGATGGATGGATGGGTGGATGGGTGGATGGATGGATGGATGCGTGGATGGGTGGATGGATGGATGGATGGATGGATGGATGGATGGGTGGATGGGTGGTTGGAAAGATGGATGGATGGAAAGATGTATGTATGAATGGATGGATTGATGTATGTATGTATGTATGTATGTATGTATGTATGTATGTATGTATGTATGTATGTATGTATGTATGT
>NW_013952699.1:296922-300224 GCF_001266775.1 Austrofundulus limnaeus
TTCCAGTGAAATATATTTATGTTTGTGGTTGTAATGTGACAAAATATGGAAAAGTTCAAGGGGTATGAATACTTTTGCAAACCACTGTAAATAGAAAGCTGGATGGGTGGAAAAATGGATGCTGGATTGATGGATGGATAGATGGATGGATGRCCTCTGACATCTGAGCGAAGCACTGACCTGTTATTGGTCAATCATGGTTATACAATTTGAATGAACTTAGACTTAGTTCCTCCTGCGCCGTTCAGCATTGGCGGAAAGACATCTCCCTTGGGGTTAATCTCTTGCGACCAATTCGGCCTTGTCTGGGCTGATATCTAGGGCCTCGAAGTCTTTGTGGAAGGTCACAAAATGTAAATTCTGTCGGAGACGTCCTTGTTTCCACTTCCCCAGTGGTGGTATCCATTGGATGGTGKTTTTCGGTAGGTGTGTTGCTTTCTGACGGAGGACATGTCCAGTGAATCTTAATCGGCGCTCTGTCACAATGTCATTCAGTGGACGGGTGGCTATTCTGAGATGAATCTTCTCTTTCGTAATGCGGTCCCAATATGAGACTCGCAGGATCCAGTTTAAACGCAGCTGCTGGGCAACGTTCAGTCTTCTTTCAAATCTTTGAAGATGTCTTCTATGTTTCACATGCGTATATGGCTGTCCAGATGCCAATCGAGTTAAAAAGGCAGATCTTTGTCGCCATGCTGACGGTCGTAGACGTCCAAATTGGTTTGAACTGCTAGAAACCAGCTTCCACCTTCCCAATCCGGCACACCACATCATGTTCTGTATCACCATTGTTGGTTATAACGCTGCCCAGATATGTGAACCTTTGCGCTCCTTCAATCTGGTATGGTCCGTAAGTCAGACCGATTAGGTCCGCTCAATCCATGGTCCTGTGCAGAATATAGTCAATGACCAGGAGGAATAGGAAGGGGGAAAGTATACACCCCTGCCACACGCTGGTCTTGATGGCAAAGAATTATGTTRTTCCTTCATCTGTTCATATGCAGCAGCTTGAGCTGAAGTAGAGGTTTCGAAAAACTTCAACAAACTGTTCCGGAATTCCATACGACCTCGCAATTTTCCGAAGCAACTCCCTATGTTGAAAGCTTTGGTGAAGTCTACAAAGCTGACCGATAGCCGTTGTTGGTATTCCAGACTCAGCTCAATGATGGTCTGCAGGACAAAGATCTGCTCTACGCAAGATCTGCAAAATCTGAAGCCAGCTTGCTCCTCCCCAAGCTTCTCATCCACCACAGCTTGTAGCCRTTGGAGAAGGATGATACTGAACACCTTCCCTGGAACTGAGAAGAGTGTGATTCCTCACCAGTTATTGCAGTCTGTCAGGTTGCCTTTCTTGAGGAGCTTGACAATGACACCTTTCCGCCACTCTTCCGGCACCTGGGCCACTTGCCGAAGAAGGTCCGTCATCTCATTAACAAGGCTCTGTCCCCTGCGCTTCAGCATTTCTGCCAACACCATGTCCAGCCTTGTTGTTCTTTAAGAGCTTTATCACCACCATGGTCTCTGCTGTCGTGACTGTATAGATTCTTGACGCTACATCATCTGTGGGGGTCAGGTCTTCAAAGTCAAGGTTGATTCAGGCTGTAGTTGGTTCAGGGTTTCTTTGAAGTGTTGCACCCATCTCGCATGTTGTTCTTCTTTGTTCAGCAATGGCTTTCTGTTCTTATCCTTGATGGGCGCCCCTTATCTATTCTTTGCTCCGGTAAGTTCACAGCTAATTCTGTAGAGTGTCTTGGTGTCATTCTTTTCAGCAGCTTCCTGCGCTTCTTGTCCTTTCTGGTCCAACCACTCGCATTTGTTCCATCTGCAGCTTCRTTTGACCAATGCTTCATTCGGAGTCAACAGTTCACCCTGAGGAGGTAGTGGTCAGAGCCGATGTCCGCCCCACGGCACATCCGGACATCCATGATCAACGATTTCCATCACTTGGATATGCAGATGTCGTTGAAAGTTCCTCCATCGGGTGACCTCCAGGTTTTCTTGTGGATGAGCTTATGTTCAAAGTACGTGTTGTCGACTGACACACTGATTGGGGACACACTGGACAGACCACAAGTCCATTACAGGTACACATAGGGAGAAAAACAACTACATTTTTTTAATGCTAGTTGTTCCTGACCCTTGACCTCATCTAAAAGTCTGACTTGGACCTCTGAAGGCCTGATGATAGCACATGTTGGAGGTTGTGACATGTTTTTTGTTCCTCCAGCATCCGTTTGTGACCCAGCTGCTGACCCGGAACCTGATCATCGAGCTGCTGGACATGGCCAACAACCCCGAGCTGCATGCCTCCTTCACACACATCGATGACAGCGAGCTGGAGGTCAGAGAGACTCTGCTTTAGGACTATTTCTAAATAACTTTGGACTTTCTATAAATCGCTAAATAAAACATACTTTAATATATGTGCAGTTTGATACATGTGCAATAACAGACATTTGACATTGCGAAAATTTGTGTCTGTGTTATCAATGAGTCATGATAGGATGTACTTTTAAAATATTATAACTTTCTGAAATGACAGACACCTCTGCTAACTGACCATAAAAACCCAAACTGGATCAACCTTAGTCACTTTTACAGATTAAATTTGATGTGATAGTAGATGAGACTGATCCATAATTTATGTTATGAGTGCTAACACACTTGTAAATGTACATCTAATTAGTTTCGATGAGTTTTACTAAAATTTGTCCAAWGATTTCTGGAATATTTTGTTAACAGACACAAGGTTGGTGTTAATTCCAAAGCTTGGAATGCTGGGAAAATGATTTGGGTATCAGGAGGGTACCTGGTACTTACAGGGTATTTATGGTATGTACCAAGTACAGTGTTTGTAACCTGTATATACATGGTAACAGGTTAGTTCATAACACAGCTCAGTACCTGTAGGTAACAGTACATACCCTGTAAGTACCAGGTACAGAACAGATAATCTCCCAGGTATTTACAGTGTACTTACCTGGTACATATTGGATAGATACCAGACTTTAGGCTGCATTTCTACCAAACTTCCTCAGTTTCAGTGGCTGAATAAGGTCTGTTGTTGTCTGGTAGTTTGTGGAGGGCTGACTGTGGTTCTGATGGTGTTGACAGGTGGAGGAAATGAGTCCAGACAAGATTCAATCAGCAGGAAAACATCTGTCTGTAGAGAGGACCCTGTCTGAAGAACAATGTGAGCAAACTGCACATACACACACAAACAAACAAACACACACACACACACACACACACACACACACACACACACACACACACACACACACACACACACACACACACAC
>NW_013952699.1:305089-309637 GCF_001266775.1 Austrofundulus limnaeus
TCAGCGATTTTGAACAAATAAAAATCGAAATTGGTGAAGCTACGTGAAAAATAAATATTTTTTAGTACAAACCACCGGATGAATATAACAATTTAAATTACTTTATGATTAAATATTTTCTTTCTTTCCATGATGGCTGGTGAGGCACTGCCTCACCTGCCTCCCCTGACCGCACGTCACTGGTAGCAGCTCAGAAAGGTGAACAGGTGCCAGACCATTTAAACATTTAAAAACCAAAAGTAAAACTTTAAAAACAATCCTAAAAGAAACAGGCAGCCAGTGAAGGGAATGCAATACAGGGGTAATATGCTCAGATCATTTGGTCCCCGTTAACAAAGGAGCAGCAGAATTCTGGATCAGCTGAAGAGGGTCAAGGCTAAAGCATTGGGGTGACTGGGCATTTTCAGTTTCAGGACGCCCACTCTGGAACAAAACCCCTCTAGACCTTAAGTCCACCTCTGACCTGAGCATCTTTAAGATTAAACTCAAGATTTGTTTCTTTAAACATATTTTTAATGCAATGTAGCATAATGAAATTTTTTCTGTGTCTGTCTGTTAGCAAAATATCCCATGAACCACTGCACAGAGTGAGCTAAATCCTTCAGGAAATAATTGATGGATTTACAGCTAAAAGTTTTGGAGCTAATTCGCCTGAGAGTCCTTCACATCACATACAGTAGTTCTACTTATTGCTCCAGATGTTTGCTTAAAACTTGAACCTTTCTTAGTAAAATATTTCACGGTCCGCCTGCAAATAATTTAATGAAATAATCACTGAATGAGTTCTTAAAGTCAACTCAATCTAAGATGTCTGTAACATCTTATCAACATCAGCTAACACAACAAAGTTATTTCTTTGTACAAAACTGTGTGTGTGGTGTTTTATTCATTTTAATCATTATAAATGCACTGTGGGTTAAATCCTGCTGTATGTGGCTGAAAAGTGGCTTCATTGTTCAGCGTGACCCTGCAGGGCTGTAATAGTCCCAACATGAAGGAGCACAAAAGCGTCTCAGTGAGTGTGGTGATGGCTCTCCTGTAACTGTAACTGTTGTGTAACATGTGGGATGAAGGCTGCGTCAGAGGATGGCACTGAAACAGTGTGAGACAGACACAAGTACTTCTATGCACTCACCTCAATGACTTCATACAGCCAGCTGCTGGAGAGCTTCTGGCCAGTTTGGTATTTCAGCCGTAGTAGACTGGTGTCACAATGTGGTTGTTGTCTTTTTGTAAATTAGACAGGTGTTGACCTCAACTTCCTGTAAACACTATATACAGAAAAACTACAAACCTCAGGTTTGACACTACTCACTTTGAAGACTACATTGATGCTAGACAAAGGTTTGATATTTCATCACCCTGGGACAGGTGTTGGATTATTGGTTACTTATTTATACACCTGAATTTAATTTAGTATCAGAACTAGTACTTGTGAAAGGGTAGTTAAGCTATCRCCCTCAAAAGCAATGGTGAAAGGATGATGTTTGTGCCTGTGTGTTTGTGTGTCTATTAGCAAAATATATCATTGACCACTGGACAGATTTTAATCAAACCAACCACTGAAACTGAAAGTGATCCCTGAATAAACATCTACAGCTGAAGAACTTTTGGAATCAGCTTGAAGAGGCCATGGAAAATAACTTTTGGTCGATCACGAGGAGTTTCTGGCAAACCAATCAGCATCTCAACAGCAGAAAGCAGGTGTGGTTTAGCTGGTGATTTGCTGACATGGACTGGAGATCATGTTGGAAGGAACATTTTGAGGATCTCTTTAATTCTGTCACCATGTTCATCTTTGTGAAGGCAGAGATTAAAGATTTTAGGAAGACGAGTGCGTTACCTGTAGTGGACAAAGTACTACACTCCAGTACTTGAGTAAATGTATTGATACTCAGGGTCAAATCTACTCAACTACAAGTAAAAGTTACTCAGGTCAAAAATCTACTTAAGTTAAAGTAATGAAGTACTTACTTTTGAAAGTACTCAAGTATTCAAAAGTACAACTTAAATTTTCTAATTTCAGTACATTGCTGTGTTGTTTTCAGAGTGATTTTACAGAAACTTGTAACTCTCAGAAACCAGCTGATATGTAGAACCACTCTGCTACAAATTCTACACTGCCTGTAAAGGCTTCAGCATAAAAATGCAATAAAGTGAGTGGTGATTTCTTAAATGCACAAATGTAGTTTATCCGCAGTGAACCCATAAGGTGTTTAAACTGATAGGAGCTATTTTTCAGTCCTAAAATCTCAAACATCGAGCTGAGATATTTGCTGGTTTCTCCACTTGAGCTTCTTCAACCGTCTCCATTACTGGGTTCTGTTTGAAATGAAGGTGGAGCTCAGGCTCAGCTCGCAACAGTTAACAAAGATGATGTAACTCCAAATCTATCCCAGGTGTGAGCTATGACTGTGATTGGTTCCCCTTGTGAGGAACATAGTGTGGCCAAATGCATTTYAAGAAAGAAAAACAGCAACAGCAGATTACAAAGCTATGCTGAACCAAAAGTAACAAGTAACTAAAAGCTTCCTAGAAAGGTAGTGGAGTAAAAAGCACAATATTTGCCTTTGAAATGTAGTGGAGTGAAAGTCATAAGTACCCCCAAAAATAATTACTCAAGTAAAGTAAAGACACTCAAAAAATGTACTTAAGTACAGTACTCAAGTAAATGTACTCCACTACTGTCCACCACTGTTCATTACCAGGGTAGAGTCCCTAGCAGGTGGACTCATGTCATGGTTGACACATGTCTTCAGTGTCGTATGGAGGACTGGAACATCACCTCAGAGTGCCAAATGAGTAAGTCTGGAGGGTGTGTTCCAGCTGTCAAAGGACCCCACTTCTCTGCCTCTCGTTTACTACAGGGTGTTGGAAGAGGAGCAATATGACTGTTGTCCTGGAACAGTGGACAGATCTTCACCTTTGTGARGTTTCTAAGAGGGTCATGAGTGCTTGCCTTTTCCGTCTACATGTGTTTTGTGGACCTGGAGAAGCTGATGGCCCTGTTCCTTGAGGCATTCTGTGGGGGTCCTGCGAGAGGGGTGAGACTGCATCGAAGAGATATGCCCAGAGCTGGTGTGTACTCACATTCTTGGCAGAAAGTTAAGCTTGTTCGCATTCAGAACTGTCTCTTGTCTCTTATCCTGTTTGTGGTGTTTATGGAGAGGATCTCAAGGTGCAGTCGTGGACAGGAGGGTGTTTGGTTTGGGAACCACAGGGTCTCATTTCAGCTTTATGCAGATGATGTGGTTCTGTTGCTGTCCTCAGGTCAGGACCTGTGTGCTCTGGAGTGGTTTGCAGTCAGAGCCTTGTGATCAGTGATGAAGCTGTTGCTCCAATCAGTTGTGAAGAAGGACCAAAAGGCAAATGGTACCACTTGTTGCCATTTATCCCCATCCTAAGCATTCTCAGACTGATGTTCAACAATGGGAAGGAACAACTTATTTTTAACAGGAAGTAAAGTCCAGTAGAGCTATAATCAGGACAGGTGTCCATCTCTCAATCTGCCAGGRTTTGGGAGGACAGGAGAGACAGAACTGATCTGGATATACTTTCTGTATGTATAAAAATACAAAGGTAATAATCACCAAGACAAGCTTGGAGAATCGAATCAGAATCAGTCATTTGTTGTCAWAGACTATGATGACACAGAGCAGTCACTTCCTGTTTCTGGTTTATTAGTTTACTTCCTGTCTGCTTCAGTCAAACTGCAGCAGCAGACCAGGTTCTCTGTGATAATTAGATGARCTGTGACTTCTCTTCATTTGAATCTCAGTCAGTTCTGAGAAAACAGACTAAAACCTTTCTAACTGCACCAAACTGGAGTGTGATAAAGACATGCAGTTGTTGTTGTTTACTGTTGTGTGTTTACTGTTGTGTGTTTCTGATGTGATTGTTGTTGTCATATTCTGCCCTCCTACAGTCGACCAGGTGAAGTTTAAACCTCCAGTGAGGAAAGTCACAGAGCCCTATCCTGATCTGGTGATTTCACCTTTCTTTAAYACATATCATGGTATTTATTACTCATCAAGACTCAGAAGCGTGACCAACGCTTGTTTTTCTGTTGGTTTTTGCAGAGCKCCTATGATGACGACTGGAGTCTGTCAGGAGATGAGGAAAACTCCCCGTAAGTTCTCCTTTTATTTTAACTTAACACTTTTGACTTCAGTCTGGATATGAAACTCTGTCRTAGCTGAACTCACTTTTAGAAACRACACAAATCAAAGGTTRTCTCTAGTGAAACCATGGAGGTGTWAAAGGGTTGGAATGKGATGTTTGTTCACTTTTTGTTCGGTTTTGGTCAGTTTCACTGATGTATTTCTCATCTTAAGTATATTTTATTTCATTTTTTAATTTGTATTTTTGGGGGTTTAAGAGTCAAAGAGAGAACTGAGTGAACTGGTTAATGCACTCAATGGGCCTCATACAAGAACATGTTCGTATTCTTTTCCTAAATTTCTCTTACTTTTGTTCGTACAAAGGGTTCGTACGAACATGTCACGTCAGATTCAACAAACTCTTCTATCTTCAGGAAAAGTGTGTAAA
>NW_013952699.1:310724-312337 GCF_001266775.1 Austrofundulus limnaeus
ACACACACACACACACACACACACACACACACACAGTCTGGTTTTTACATCTCCATGGGGACTGTGAATTGATTTCCATTTGTTTTCTGATAATTTTATATCCTAACCCTGACCACTTACCCTAAAATTACCCTCACAGGTACCTGACCCTAAAACTAACCTAAACTCAATTCACACTTTGGTCCTAAACCCAACCCCCCACCTGTAATTTGCATTTGTACCCGTGGAGACTGGGCATTGGTCCCCRCAATGCACATTCGGTCCCCACGAGGCTGCTTTTTTGGGAAAATGGTTYCCACGATGYAGGAAAAACGTGCCCACACACATGCATTTATACAAACACACATACACACTCATATTTTAGCTGTCCTCATCTCTAGACCTCATAAAAACCATTTTTCTGTCCCCCTTTTTGAACTGAACTCTGAGTTTATTCCAGTTTTCCTCCACAAACAGAAAAGCAGTGGTTCTTTAGTGGTTTTAATCAAGAGGAACCTTTAAATAAAAACTTCTCCTCTAATTATTTTTTCTATTTCTGTAGAAAACCGATGGTTTTATATGTTGGCAGAAAGTATGTTGTTTTGTTTTACACCTTATTTGTAAGGGTAAAAAARTGAACCAAATCAGTGAATTTTAGTATTTTTGATTGTTCCTTTCTGCCTAGGTTAGTTTGACTCTATTCATCGATAATGTTAGTGAAGATAATTGTAACTTTTCTAAGAGCTGCCTTGAAGCTTGTCCCAACAGTTTAGACATGATGACACTGATACACAGTAAAACATGGAGTGATTTGTGGTTCAGGATATGTTTTGTCTTATTTCATCATGTTTATGATTTGTAGATGAGCTCTCCAACTTATTTGATCTATTATTACGTTAATTTAATAYATTCATTGAAACTTTTGATAATTAGTTGCAAACACTCAGATTTCACAGTAACTGCAACTGAAAATGTTTTCTCACACTTTGAGCTGGTCTCTCACAGTCACAGCTCAGTAATTTACTACCTTTAGTGTTGGGGGATAAAGGGACTGAGATTGTCTTGATGACTTTATAGAATTGTTTCTGTTTTGTTCCTGCACTGATGATTCTTTGTAGCCAAACTACATTTTTTACTAAGCCACCTAACAGCCTCTATGACAACCAACCAATCACAGCAAACTGCATGTAGAGCTGATGATCTGTCAGTGCACAGCAGGAAGCTGCGGCTGAAGATGAAAACAAGAGGAACAGGAAACATGCACGCCTGTGTTGGTAATGACTGCAGGTGCCCAGCCTCAGTGCACGTCATGTGATTYAAACAGAAACAAAGGGCTGTTCTCTGCAGGACTTCACTTTTTATGAGACAGAGCAGTGCTCCAAACACCACCWGCTGTAAAGATGTCAGACAAACCTTCACATTTGTACTGAGATTTTAGATTTATACAAAGAGATTCTCATTAAGACTTTTAAATAAAACAAAAAACTGTTGCATCTGCAGAATTATCACCAAGGATCACTGTCTTCTGTCTACCTCTGGAGTGTCCAGTCCTGGAGTCAGATTTATAAAACTGGCCTACGCACAATTTGAACCCAGAAACTTGCTTACACCACTTTTTACGCCAAGGTTGTGAT
>NW_013952699.1:313242-315133 GCF_001266775.1 Austrofundulus limnaeus
CTGATAATGTGTCTGATTTCAATGAGGAACTTTCATGAGGTACTTTTCATTGACTGTTTATGGTTGAATGTCGGCGTGTAGAGGGTAGAACCTGAGGCGGGACCTCGTGCGCAAACTCTGACGTGCGGCTGTGATTTATAAAGGAAAGATGTGCAGAAACGTGCGTACGTACGGTTTTATAAATCTGATTTTTCTTTTTGCATACGCCATTTCCGCCTTTTGGCCATAGGTTCACTTTTAGTATGGTTTCCGCGCAATCCTTTATAAATGAGACCCCTGGTCCTGGAGGACCACCATCCTTCAGGTTTTACTTGTGTCCTGCTCCAACAGAATGAATTACCTCTTCATCTTCTGCAGAATCCTGTTAATCACCCACTCATTAAAATCAGGTGTGTTGGAGCAGAAAAGCCTATAAAACATGCAGGATGGTGGTCYTCCAGGACGTCCTGTGTTTGGGGCTGTCCAAACACATTCTGACCGAAAAACCCATTTTAACTACAGCTCTGAACAACAAATATTTGGCAGAACAGCACAGGAAATAATATCAAACTGTTTCTTTAAAATCTGGAGCTCCCTATTGATACAAAACAAGTGCAACTCATTCGCATCAGCTGAACCTTGACAATACGTAGAGAATCACCAATCTGAGGAAATCCTTTCAAGTGAACCTTTAGAGTCAACAAATAGATAAAGCACAGAAATGCCACAAAATTAACATTTTTCTACATTCTAAACTCCTGGAGATCCATTCGTTCATTCATTACTTTCAGCTCTTTCTGGAGGCAGCAGTTTGATCAGAGAGGGTAAGACCTCTTTTTCCACRGCCACCTCTGCCAGCACTTCTGGGAGGATGTTCCCAGTCYTCCTGTGGGTCTCCTCCYAGTTGGACATGTCTGGAAAACCTCCCTAGGGTGGCGTCCAGGAGGAACCACCTCAACTGGCTCCTCTCAMTGTGGAGGAGCAGCGGCTCTGCTACAAGTGCAAAATTGTATTGTTCATGATTAATTGTCAGAAAAACTGTCACATTAACCACTTTGTGATTAGTGCCGTGTGACAATGACGATGTTTTGTGTGCTCCGCACTAGTAATGCGCGATATAAACGATATACGGTAGAAACGATATAAATTTGTCCTATGATAGAGATCTGTAGTCTACCGATTCTATCTAATTCTTTTTGATGATGTAACCGGCTGGAGTCAAAACAGAGGAAGTGGGAAGCAGCCTGACTGAGAGCGCAAATGAAGAGGGGAAAAAAACATAACTTATCCGGACCTGGTTCAGGTGTGCGAAAATGAACACCGAACTGTTTACATGTTTACGTGACGGCGCGTCCTCCACACTGCCTGCTGCRGGAGGAGCGCGCGCCGCGGCACATGGTGACGCAGCGAGGCGACAGTCAGTGCAGGTGAAGTAGTGCTCCAGGACTCACAAAAGCTCACTGAGTCTGRACCTTGTTTCTCCTGCGGTCATAGCGCGACGCCGCACGGCCGAATGCGCGCGCACTCCAATGCGCGACTATAAAACTCAGCCTTTACTATCACCTTGTACAGTGGGGAAGCACTGTGGGAAAGGGTGACAGTCAGACTGTCTTTCCAAAAAAGAAAAAAAAAAGTAAAGCATAAACATGATGATTGTCACCCCGCTGGAGCGCGTAGATTAAACAGGTGGAGTGCAGAAAAAATAATCTGCAAATTGTATAGAAAGGAATAAATACAAGCAATTTGTTTTACCACCTTAAAACGAAGCAGGTGATTCCAAACACAACATCCAATGGATGCCGATATCTATTACATTAAAGTTACTGTGTGTGTTTATATATATATTATATTTATATTTGATTTAACCAGGTAGATCTCCCTTAAATTTAGATTTTTATGGGAGACTTTATAG
>NW_013952699.1:315423-319291 GCF_001266775.1 Austrofundulus limnaeus
GTTTTATATCGTGATATATATCGTTACCGCCACCCATCATAATGTATATCGTGATATGAATTTTTTGCCATATCGCTCAATCCTACTCTGCACTCTCTCAGTATCACCCACAAGGACACATGTGAGCCCATAACATAACATAACATGACATGACATGACATGACATGACATGACATGACATGACATGACATGACATGACATGATATAACAACAGTGAAAGGTGGTGTGGAGCAGCTCGTTCCTAGACGAGGGTCAATGAAACTGGTTAGGGTTCGTAAGGTTTGAACTTGAGCAGATCTGGATCATTTGCAAGGTGTGCAACAGCAAAGTCAAGACAACTTACAGTAACACTGAGAACATTAACCACCTGAAACACAACATGGACAGGACTGTCCACCTTTATTCATCAGAGGACCATGGACTCAGATTTGGAGGTGCTGATCCTTCATGAGGGGGGATTCCATCATTTTTTCCAGAGCTTGTGTTTGCTGCTGGCTGCTGTATAAATCTGGCACTGAGGCTGAGCAGGCAGTGTTGAAATGATGCTCAGAGGTTGGAGCTAAAACCAGGTGCTGTACAGTTTGACTGACCGAAAGCTTAGTGTTTTTACATGACAATAGACATTGTGTTTATTTGTGGGAACATTCCTAACATGTCTCATCTTATCCAAAATGAAACTGCTTATTGTTCTTAAACCTTTGTTTAAACCCTTTCAGCCACTAACTTGGTTAACATAGACTAGTGATTGTATTAAACTCAAGCACATCAACAGACTTTAGCAGACCCCCCTTCTTGTTATGGGCCRTTCAGGCCTGTAGTGTGATAAACACCAGAGGTCTTCCTGTTGCAGGAGCCTGTTGGAATGTGTGGAACAAGCTCTGGAGATGAGGTAGGCCACGTCCACCCTCTTAGCCTGTCCTGACAGCCGTGTTTTCCTGTCCCACCTAAATGTACCTGAAGTAAACCCCTTGGGACTGTGTGTGTTCTTGTGTGTGCATATCAGCTAATTGCAGTGTTTACAGGGTTTGTGCTCACTCAATGCCGAGTTGACTCAGTACAAACCTGGGTTTTACCTTTCAGGGCTCCTCTGTCTGCTAATCTGCAGTTTGTGCTTCTGTTCCCCTGGCCTCAGCATCTTCAGGGTCTGCCTCTGTTGTCCATCTTGGTGTCACTGACTCTTCAACAGGTGTATTAGGAGGACTGAACATTGAAGTTTTAGGAATTGATTGGAGTATTGTTGCTCTTTTGTCTTTCAGCAATTTGACAATTAGGAGGGGACCGTCTGCTGATGTGAGTATGAACCTTAATAATTCAATTTTTTGTTTTATCCAATGTGCTGACCGGAAAAACAGTTTAACAAAGAAAAGGTTTCACACAGAAAATAATGCCTCCATAACTGTCTACAACATTTATTTGAACTGTCTAATATGATTGACATGAGACTGTTCACCCTGGGGTTGGCTAAAGCTGGAGGACTACTGCAACACATCAGACACTAGACACATGAGGCAGCAGCAGATTACAGACCGAGGACTGCTGGACATTGAGGGACACAAACACACTATTAGTCATGTCAGAATCAACCTCTGAAAGGCTAATACCATCTCTGGACATGTCTTTAGAGCACATTCAACCCAGGTTCTTCAGGATATTTAAYCTCAGGCACTTYTACCTTCTAGCATCAAAACCACCGACATTTTCCTCCTATGAATAACATTCCCAGTGACTTGTCTCAGTATCAACCTTCTACACTCACCACTACTGTRATGAAGTATGTTGAGAGGATAGTCATAGTACACATCCAGAAGACAATCCCAGCCATCCTTGACCACCTACAGTATTCATATCTTCAGAACTGACAACATTTTCTTCAGTCCTCACACATCTGGACGTGTGCATGGATACTGTTTATTAACTAATTAATTAATAATTAATTACTGCTCAACGTTTAATACAGTCGTCTCACAGAAACTTTGTTACAAACACAACACTGCCTCAACATTCAGTCTCTCTTTACATGGCTATCCTCAGCAAGATGCAAGTATGCTTACATTCCGGCATTAATRGTAACCAGAGAGCTGACTGCCTCAGGCCCACTTGAAAGAACTAGAGCCTGTTGTAGGTATCTCAACAACAGTCTGTRGGACTGCCCTACAGACCTGGATCAGACGTCAACACTCAGTCTGCTGGAGGGAGCTGACAGACTGTCGACAGGCACAGGAACTGATTAAGGGCCCAAATCTAAGGTTTGGGAAAACTCCCAACTCCCTGTCAAGGAAAACTCTTAAGTACACTGGTTGGAGTCCTAACTGGGCATAATCTGCTCAACCTCCACAAAATGGTGATGGGACTTCATGACAATGGTCTGTGTGATGCCTGTGGAATACAGACCTCTACAGACCTCTTTGYACTACTTAGATCACTATCTAGCTCTGAGTGATCAAAGGAAAATAATTCTTGGGGACCCCTTTATGGATCCTGAGAAGCTCAGAACACTGAGTGTTTCTAAYCYBGTGTCCTTCATCCGAGGGACGAGAAGGTTTGAATAAAGACCAGTGTCTTTTTTGGGGAGAGCAATGGGACCACTTCTGAAGCCCCCCTTTTATGGGTTCTTTATCCATCCTCACTCACCAGTACCAACGTCAAGTTCTCCTTCCTTGTACAGAAGAAAAAATGACCTCAAGACAAAAGGAACATTTCAGCCTTTATTTTCAGGTATCTGGATCAGGATTCAYACCAGAACACGAATCGTCTCAGTACTCTGTACAAAAAACTAAACAAGTCCAAATCATAAATTCAGGTTCAACTTAACCTTAACAAACATGAAGCAAATATGATAAAACCACTGTTCATCCCAGTTTTATTTACAGACCCAGATCCACTGAATGTTTGTTTCTTTTGTAGACCTTATCCTGAGCACTTTTACACTGTCTGTTAGTGTAACTAAGTGCTAGTGTAACTAACTGTTGGTGTGTCTAAGTGTTGGTGTAACTAAGTGTTGGTGTGTTTAAATTTTGGTGTAACTAAGTGTTGGTGTGTCTAAATGTTGGTGTAACTAAGTGTTGGTGTAACTAAGTATTGGTGTGTCTAAATGTTGGTGTAACTAAGTGTTGCTTCAACTAAGTGTTGGTGTAACTAAGTGTTGGTGTGTCCAAATGTTGGTATAACTAATTGTTGGTTTAATTCAGTGTTGGTGTAACTAAGTGTTGGTGTGTCTAAATGTTGGTGTGTCTAAATGTTGGTATAACTAAGTGTTGGTGTAACTAAGTGTTGGTGTGTCTAAATGTTGGTATAGCTAAGTGTTGGTTTAACTAAGTGTTGGTGTAATTAAGTGTTGGTGTGTCTAAATGTTGGTACAACTAAGTGTTGGTTTAACTGTGTTGGTGTGTCTGTTGGTGTGTCTAAATGTTGGTGTGTCTAAATGTTGGTGTAACTAAGTGTTGGTGTGTCTAAGTGTTGGTATAACTAAGTGTTGGTGTAACTAAGTGTTGGTGTGTCTAAGTGTTGGTGTAACTAAGTGTTGGTGTAACTAAGTGTTGGTGTAACTAAGTGTTGGTGTGTCTAAGTGTTGGTGTAACTAAGTGTTGGTGTAACTAAGTGTTGGTGTGTCCAAGTGTTGGTGTGTCTAAGTGTTGGTGTAACTAAGTGTTGGTGTAACTAAGTGTTGGTGTAACTAAGTGTTGGTGTGTCTAAGTGTTGGTGTAACTAAGTGTTGGTGTAACTAAGTGTTGGTGTAACTAAGTGTTGGTGTGTCTAAGTGTTGGTGTAACTAAGTGTTGGTGTAACTAAGTGTTGGTGTAACTAAGTGTTGGTGTGTCCAAGTGTTGGTGTAACTAAGTGTTGGTGTAACTAAGTGTTGGTGTGTCCA
>NW_013952699.1:319467-323284 GCF_001266775.1 Austrofundulus limnaeus
TAACTAAGTGTTGGTGTAACTAAGTGTTGGTGTGTCTAAATGTTGGTATAACTTAGTGTTGGCGTAACTAAGTGTTGGTGTAACTAAGTGTTGGTGTAACTAAGTGTTGGTTTGTCTAAATGTTGGTTTAACTAAGTGTTGGTGTGTCTAAATGTTGGTATAACTAAGTGCTGGTGTAACTAAGTGTTTGTGTAACTAAGTGTTGGTGTGTCTAAATGTTGGTATAACTAGGTGCTGGTGCAAATAAGTGTTAGTGTAACTAAGTGTTTGTGTAACTAAGTGTTGGTGTGTCTAAATGTTGGTATAACTAGGTGCTGGTGTAACTAAGTACTAGTGTAACTAAGTGTTTGTGTAACTAAGTGTTGGTGTGTCTAAACATTGGTGTGTCTAAATGTTGGTATAACTAAGTGTTGTTGTGTCTAAATGTTGGTGTGTCTAAATGTTGGTATAGGTGTTGGTTTAACCAAGTGCTGGTGTAACTAAGTGTTGGTGTGTCTAAATGTTGGTATTACTAAGGGTTGGTTTAACTAAGTGTTGGTGTAACTAAGTGTTGGTGTGAGGAACCCAGACTGAACCAACACACACTGTGTTTTCACAGGGAGGTAGGAGGAGCGGTCTCTTCAGTCCTACAGCCTCCTTACCAGCCTTCAGCCTTTTAACTTGCCACACAGAGGACCGAGACCTGACCCTGAGACCGAGCTGCACCCTGGGCCCGGACACCGCCATCCCAGCTGAGTCCAGCTCTACTACAGGTGCAGCACACCTCCACCTCCACCACCCAGCAGACTTCATCAGCTTGTATTGTAACACTAGGCCATCTGTCCCTGTCTTCTCTCATTGTTGGGTCTTTCAGCTGGAACTGGTTTATTGGAGCTGCGATGCTGGGTTTTAGGAGTTTGAGGGGATGTGGGACTTCCACCTACTCCCCCAAACAAAGAGCTTCCTTTTAGATATGAAAKAACTAATTACAACTAAATATACAAACCTACAAAATCAACGGGCTTCCAACCTGCAGCCAGTTCTCACTCCTCCCCAGCTTCTTCTGAACTGGTCAGAACTGGTCTCATCTCAGCAGAGGGTCTTTGCTGTGCCAGGGGACAGAGCCAGATCCATTAGGAGGTAGAGCTGGATTTGATTTTGAAACAGGAGTTAAAGTTCCTGTAAGACATGACTGTTTGGCTCTGGTGGTKTCTGTGGTTGCTCTAATTGTTAGTGTACTGTATATTGTTTGTCTGATTCTCTCTCTTATTATTTGGCCTTAGCTCTTCCCCACCTCATCTAGTCATTCATACTGTGTCATTCATATTTATAGACATTGTTTGTGAGATGATGGCTGTGACTCATGGTTCTTGTAATAGGTTTGGTTATTAAGTTCTTAATCTTTTAATAATCCTAAAACTGCTGTTGATTTAATGGTGATGGCAGCTTGTTTGTTATGGTCCAACACTGCCCCCACTTATAGTGGCTCAGTTTAGCAGTGCAGCATAGTTTATTAATAAAAATAAATGTTCAGATGTAAAGGGTTCAAACTAAAAAAAAAAAATAACAAGTTAGAAAATTAGCTATTAATTGTTTGTTTTTAAATTCACTCATTTATCTTTATATTATTACAAATTAATATATTGGTTTTATATAGGTCTAAATTACATTTTGTTGTTAATTTAATTCTTTGTTTATTTGTAATTACCAGTATATGTTTTGAATTTTTATGGTTTTATAAATATTTATTTGATAAAATATTTAAATTCTTTAATGTCTATTTTTTATAGTTATGGATTTTTATATTTCTCAAAAAGTGTGTTTCTTACATACTTTTTCTTTTAGCTTTACAAATTTGTGTATTAATTTGTTTTTGTATTATATTTCTTATTTTTGTGTAGCACTGGGGCTAATGGTGGTTTTTAACTGGGCTGCTTCAAGACATGCTTCAGCCAGCATGACACATTTTCAGTGCACACTTGTTCTTACATAACAAAAACACATTTAACTAGTTTTTTCTGCTTTACTTTCTAGTTTTAGCTGTTTGACTTCTACAATCATCACATTTATTGTACTACTCAAATTCCAGAGAAGTTGATCAGTGCTGTAAATGTAAATAAAAACAGAACGTGATGATGTGCAGACCTGMTAAACTCATATTTTAGATCAAAGAATCATTCTTCTTTAAGCTGGCTGTTCAGATGATTTAGAATCTTCTAGCAGCATCACATCTCTGTACAGTTCAGGTTCATGTCCTGATGTAGCTCACTAATCCAGGTAGGAAAAACTGTTTAACAGGTCTTCTGGACAGACTGAAGAGAGATGAAACATTTCATTAAACAAGAGCCTGTCCAGAGGACCTGAGGAGACCAGGTCTGCAGGTTTTAGAGGACCTGAGGAGACCAGGTCTGCAGGTTTAGGAGGACCTGAAGAGACCAGGTCTGGAGGTTTTGAATAGAACTTTGTCCCATTCTGGTCTACAGTCCTGGATCTATGGTTTCTTTAGTTTTGTGATGCATGAAATGTTTTTAGCTGGTGACAGTTCTGGACCTGGACTCTTGTGAAGTCCTGTTGTCACAGATCCAGTCTGAGGTTTAACCTGATCCTGCTGGTCTTCTTGATGAACATCATCAGGATAGAAGCAGATGTTGGTCTGTGTGAGCTGCCACAGGCACTAATGCACCCCTCTATCATCAGAGAGGCCAGGCTGGATGGTCCCTCTCCAGTTTAGGATGCGGGATGTGGTGTCGGAGGTTTGGGTCTGTCTGAGCCCAGAACAGTTCTCATATGGGCTCTGTTGGGAGAATAGTTTCATAATAATCAGCTCTGAGGTTTCATTTGGTCATTTTCTTTGAAATCTATCTTTTCCCTCCAAGCCTTGGCCCGGTGTTCTGCTACACAAGACATCAGTCAGCGCTGCAACGAGCCACGCTTGTCACAAGACCACACTGTTCCAGCAGACAGGACCTCCGTTTCCTCCTCAAAAACTGAGCCTCATCTGTCCCTGGAGTGGACCACGTTGAGGAAAAAACCGGAGGACTCGGTGAGTTCTCTCAGAACCTGGTTTACTTGCTAACCTAATAACTCCCTAATGATCCTGTGTGAACCCTTTAAACCTGGCTCATATAAAAACTCATTCAGAATGGTTTGAATTAATAATGCTTATGGTTTTTATTACTCCTTGTGTTTTGTAACTTTTGTAATTTCTAGAAAGCTGGTTTTCATGGACTGCCTCCCACTCCTCAAGTCCATGTAAGTGTGAAGTCTAACAGCATGCAGCCTCCAACTAAACTCCCCGATCAGTCAAACCAGGTGTTCATACAACACAAYAGACAGTTTTACCTGATGTTAAATCAGACAAACCTTCTTGAACTCTGCAAGAGGAAATCACTTTAATCCACACTAACCAATAGGAACATGTCTTACATCGCTCCTCCTCAGGCCCCGCCCCAGATCGTCATGTTCTGAGTTCAAAACTTTTGAGTTCAACCAAAAACTTAGAGTTTTAACTAAAAGTCTGAGATTAAACAAAGATTTCTGACACTGGAAAAAGAAATGTTTTAAAAAGAATTGAATGAATCCTGCCTGAGCAAAACCAGGAAAGATTTAATGTGATTTAATGTCAGTGAGACATAAAGTGGTTTAGACTTTTTTACAGTGTCTGGTTTGTCCTGTCCTCTGTCCTCTGTCCTCTGTCCTGATCTATCCCCTCCTCTGTCCTGATCTGTCCCCTCCTCTGTCCTGATCTGTCCCCTCCTCTGTCCTGATCTGTCCTGATCTGTCCCCTCCTCTGTCCTGATCTGTCCCCTCCTCTGTCCTGATCTGTCCTGATCTGTCC
>NW_013952699.1:324514-326024 GCF_001266775.1 Austrofundulus limnaeus
ATCTAAGTCTGATTCTGAAGGTAAATTAAATATCTGACAGTGATCATTACACAACATGGCTGTAATTCTTCACCTCACCATCTGTGTCGCAGTTTCCCATCTCCAAAATGAGCGTACGCATGGGTCAAAGCTGGCGTGAGGCACCGCACATTTTCACGTCAAGTTTGGATTTTATAAATCACAACCTTGGCGTGAAAAGTGGCGTACGCAAGTTTCTGGGCTCAAATTGTGCGTACGCCAGTTTTATAAATCCGACCCCTGATCTGTCCTGATCTGTCCCCTCCTCTGTCCTGATGAAGTCAGCAGGGTACAAGCTGACAGAGCTCGGCTTTAAAGTGTCTGTGATGTATATTCTTCAAATACAGAAAGTCAAAGAAAACAACTTTCTATTTAAGAAACTTTGCATAATACACGTGATTTTACTCATTTTCTCACATAAATTGCATATTTTCTTTTTATCTTGGCTCAGCTGAAGTGAAACAGGAAGTGACATCAAAGGGGAACTCTTTAAGAAAGACAACTCTGGTCTTTATTGAAACAATATTTAAACTTTAAATGTTCTTCGTCTCTCTGATTGAGACTCAAAATAGTTAAAGAAACATCAGATTCTTCTCTACAGTCTGTGTTAGTTATTGTAGCAAAGCTCTGTTTTACATGCAGACATTCCCCTTTGACATCACTTCCTGTTTCTTCACATGCAAMTATCTCAACAACTGTTCATCTCAGCAGTGTGAAATTAGTTTTGCAATATGTTATTAATGTTATCTTTCCAAAAATGTGTTCATATTTATTAGGAAAATTTGATGTGACAGGCACTTTAAAGGCAGAAGAAAGTGTGGTTGTGTTTCTGACACCAGATAAATGTGGGACTGATCCTTTAATCTGCTGATTCTCCAGATGGGAGCCTGTTTCTCTAAAGTCTTTAATGGCTGCCCTCTAACAATCCACTGTGCTGTCACCTGGATTTTACCCAAAACAAGAGGTRAGGAGGCAGCTGTTAGTACTGCTGAGGTTGGTTTTGGTTTAGTTAAAGCAGAAGACTGAGTTGAAGTAAAATAAACACATAATATGTTCTACGATGGAATCCTCCCTTTAACAAAGACTTTTCCTCTTTAGATCAGTATCTTCTTCTTGGAGCAGATGAGGGCATCTACAGTCTGAACCTGAATGAGCTTCATGAAGACACACTGGAGAAGGTACTCCTGCTTCACACATGTCTGCTGCAGCTGGTCCGCTCTGATGCTTAGAGGGGTTAGAGCATTTCCACCTGACAGCTAGTCCTGCCCTGCAGCCACGCCCCACAGAGGCCTGGAGGCACTGATAATCTCATTTATTTCATGGTGTCATGGTCAGCAGAGGGCTCTCATTATCAGAAATCAGAAGAAGACAAAGAGAACTTTTAACATGGTTAAATTCAAACTATAAAAGGCTTCATTTTATTTAAACTGATCCATGTTTTGTTTAAAATTAATTCATTAAATAAATCTAGCCCCACCCCTTACACACACAC